>NC_045959.1:81635491-81935491 GCF_010909765.2 Amblyraja radiata
TCTTTCAGATGTCTTCAGCAACACTAAGCATTTTGGTGCCCCCCTGCCAGTACAGCCCTCAGTGACTGAGCTGCCAGCCCAAAAATCCATTCCGCCCACAAACTCCATGCTAGCCCTCTGGAAACCAGTACCTTCGGCCCAACATACTAGTTCAACAGAAATATGAAGGGAAATGTCAAAGGTTTCCTGAAGGATGGAACATCGACCAAGAATGTTGTCATTAAAAGCGTAAATTCTCAGATTTTCCTTCTTAAAATTTGACCGCTGACTTTCTCTATATTAAAATTGTCTCTTTTTATTAACAGGAAATAGTCATCAAGAGGCAGTGAGCAGCAGAACACAACAAGAAACACAACAAGTAAGAACTTAATAAATCTCATCTTTAAAATTTAAATTGTTCTTATATTTTAAGTGTCATTCACATTTTAAACTTTAATAAAACCTTTTTGCACTTTTAATGCTGTGTGTTCTTCATCACAATAGAACCTAATAGGCAGGAATGGCTGCTCTGTGGGAGAGCCACTAAGAGTGCATGGGGGGGGGGAGGTTGTGGGGAGATGCACTGAATGTGTGGGTGGGAGGGGAATGGCAAGGAGCAGAGTGGGGGGTGAAGGTAGGTGGGGTGACTGAGTGAACTGCCAGCGTACCAGGCGTGAGTGACTGCACTGCCAGCCCACGAGCCGTGAGTTAGTGAACTGCCAGCCCAATAATCCATTCAGTCCACCCTCTTCCCCCTTCTCTTACATCCCTTACAGTCTGTCACCTGTTTTGGGAAGAATTTCTGGCAGTTTCTCAGCCGCCAGCCTGCCAGGTCTGAGTGATTGTACTGCCAGCCCTCAGTGACTGAGCTGCCAGCCCAAAAATCCATTCGGCCCACAAACTGGACAAGCTAATCAGGAAGGCCGGCTCAGTGGTCGTGGCTGAGCAACGAACGGTCCAGCAGGTGGCAGAGGCCAGAACTCTGAACAAACTAGGTTCTATAATGACCAACCCCACTCACCCACTCCATGCCCTGAAGGTGATCAAGAGCAGCATCTTCAGTCAGAGGCTGATTGCACCAATGTGCAAAACTGAGAGACATAGGAAGTCCTGTTTACCAGCTGCTATAAGGTTATATAATGCGCATAAATAACTGCACTTTTTTTTTAATTAATTGTATTTTAACTTGTATTTTAACTTGTTAAGTATGGAAGCCATTTGTGGAAATGTGTGGTGTTATGTCTGTCTTGAAGCTGTCGTGGCACTGTAATTTCCTGTAAAGGATTATTAAAGGTATAATCAAATCAAACTCCATACTAGCCCTCTGGAAATCAGTACCTTCGGCCCACAACACTCATACTAGCGCAACAGAAAGCACCCCCCCCCCCCCCCCCCGGCCAGCAATATTGGAATTGGTGAAGAGGTGGAATATTGTGTTGGGTGTCCAGCCATCCCGTGTGATGCTGGGACCCAACGAGTCCCACTTAGTACAAGATATATTCCATTTGCATGATTTTTGCAAATTCACTTCACCTATGTCAACTTGTAGTTTCCTTATGTTCCCTGCACAGCTTACTATCTTTGTGTCATCAGTACATTTAGCAACTATACCTTTGATGTTTTCATCCAAGTAATTTAAATTTAAATGTTATAAAAATGTGAGAAGCCCGACTATTCATTCTTATGGCACATCATTTGTTACATCTTGCCACCCAGTAAAATATTAATTTATGTCTGCAGTTCACCACCTTTTCCAGTTAGCCACCCCATTCCTATCCATGACAAAACATTATGTCCTAGACCATGATTTTTTTGTTTTAAAATGTCTTCAGGAAATCCAAGTACAGTACATCACATTAATCCCTTTGATCCACAGCACATACTACGTTTCAGAAATGTAGTAAAATCATTGCCCTTTTTCAAAATTATGATGATTTTGCCTGATAACTTCAAATATTTCTAAATGCATTGCTAAGCCATCTTTAATTCAGGTTCCCTTTGACAGACATTAAGTTAATTTGTCTGTAGTTTCCGATCATCTGACATTTCCTTTATGAACAATGAGATTACATTTGCTCTTTTCCAGTCTTTACCCAAATTCCAAGAAACATTGGAAAATTAAAACCACTGCACCATCTCTCAGACTTCTTTTAGATCAAATAGAACAAGTTGTCCTACAACATTAGGCTATGCACGCCATACACAAGAAGAAGAAGAAGAAAAAGAAGCAGAAGACTGTTGAATGAAATCTAAAACTACATTGTATTTACTTGTCTAGGTTACACCTGCAAACCATTTAAGAAGGAACTGCAGATGCTGGAAAATCGAAGGTACACAAAAATGCTGGAGAAACTCAGCGGGTGCAGCAGCATCTATGGAGTGAAGGAAATAGGCAACGTTTCGGGCCGAAACCCTTCTTCAGGCCGAAACGTTGCCTATTTCCTTCGCTCCATAGATGCTGCTGCACCCGCTGAGTTTCTCCAGCATTTTTGTGTACCTCACACCTGCAAACCCATGGCTTCCATAAATAATTTGCCCTAGGCTAACCACATTGGAACTACGGCCAAGAAAACACACTAACATCTCCACTTCCTCAGAAGACTCAGGAAGTTTAGCATGTCTCCATCAACTATTACCAACTTTTACAGATGCACCTTAGAAAGTATCCTATCGAGATGCATTGCAGCTTGGGTTGGCAACAGCCCTGTCCAAGACCAAGAAATTACAGATTGTAGATGTATCCCAATCCCTCACACAAACCAGCCCCCCCCCCAAAATCGATTCTTCCTTGGGAAAGCAATCTATATAATCAAGGACCATTGTCACCATTGGCATTCTGCTCCCTTTCCTATTGGGCAGACGACACAAAAGCTTGGAAGCACATACCACAAGATTTGTGTTTAAGAAGGAACTGCAGATGCTGGCCCGAAATGTTGCCTATTTCCTTCGCTCCATAGATGCTGCTGCACCCGCTGAGTTTCTCCAGCATTTTTGTGTACTCACAAGATTTGTGATCAGCTTTTTCCCTCTCTTTGTAACTGTAACACTGCAATGCTGCAACATATATTCTTCATTCTGATATTTTTCCCTTTGCACAACCTATTATACTTGTGTATGGCTTGATTGTACTCATGTATAATATGACTTTACAGGATAAAATGCAACAAAAAAAATTTCCACTGTATCTCAGCATATGTAACAATAAACCAATGCCAGTATGAAAGACAAGAGCCTTAAAGTCAAACACCATCCCAGAGGTAACTATATTATTCCTTCTTCATTACTTAATCCAAATCTCGAGTTCCCTACCCATCAGAACTACAGCATTTTAACAATCTTCTGTCTGAAGAAGGGTCTCGACCCAAAACGTCACCCATTCCTTCTCTCCAAAGATGCGGTTTGTCCCGCTGAGTTACTCCAACATTTTGTGTCTACCTTCGATTTAAACCAGCATCCGCAGTTCTTTCCGAAACAGCATTTTAACAAGCTGGCTCACCATCATCTACTCAAAGGGAATGAAAGGATAATTGATAAACACAGGCCTTGGCAGCAACACTTGGATCGTGAAAAAATATTGAATGAAAAGTACCTCTGCATTGCTCAAAAAAGATAATTGCTTCAGAAATGACATAATCTTACATAGACTTGATGCAAAGGTGACTCACTGCAAATTTCTGAGTGGAAATGGTTATCAGGTTTCATATATGGAAAAACTGCACAGCAATGAATAAAGACAGTATTATGCAATTACATTTAAATGAAACAAGCCTCATTGAATTATTTAAAATATATGTTTTAGATTAATTGTACTACTTTCTTCTGTACAAACTCTGTCTTAGTAGACACAAATTAGGACATAATTACTTTTTGAAATTTAGACCTGATGTTTTCTAGTCTTTACAATCTTTTATTTGAGCTGAAGAATCAAGACTGAGCCTAATATTCATCATTGCCTCACAATTATTTACACTTTCTTAGGGTAGCAATTACTTTAAAAAAATTATATATGAAATTATAGAACTAAGAGCATTAAAATTATGATTGTTATATTTTTGTTTAGAATGGCTTCAGTCTGAATCAGTTCCTCCTACAGAATTTCTAGCACTGTGTTTCATCCATATCCAACAATGTAATATGTGAACAAACCAATGACATGCAACCCACCACATGTCCTTGCTTCTTTCACATTAATGTACACAGCCTCCCAAGAAAGCAGAGTGGTTTCATGCCCAAGGATAACACACAGAAGTGTGTTCCCACTTTTGGCCTTCCCAAAACATCCAACTTAAAATAAACATAACTGAAAATAGTTTTCAGACAGCAGAGTTACCAACTTCTACAGATGCATGTTACCATTACAACATTCTGATAGTGGTTCCCCCCTCAGTCCTCCCACTCCATCCACCCATATCATCCTGAATCTCCAAGCAGCCAATTTCAAATAGTAATTATGCCAACATTCCCCTTCAACTGATCTCATCCTTGAACATGACCATGCTTCTATCAGCCAATTTTGAACCTGTTTACCCTTTCAGCAGTATCATCTCAATCCCGTGCTCTTCCTCACCAATCCTAATGTTCTGAATAACCTTTGAAATCGCAATACACCACCACCGACTAATATCCCAACACTGCATTTCAGCATCCACACCATAATTTGATTTTTTTGCCCACAAATGTACAATGCCTCAAGTCTCATGCACTATAGCTTTATTCAGCAATGTGCCCTCAGAAAGCTCACTGCACAATACATGTTTTTTCTAGGCCAACGATTTCTGGCCGAATGACTGAAAACCTTTTATTATGCTATTTCAGCAAAATATTTGCAAACGTTTCCATTTTATAGAATGGTTAGCTTTAGTTACTTTTAAAACTGTCGATTATGTATTACATAAGGACACAAGGAACTAGGAAGAGGAGTTCGCCACCAGTTCTCAAATCTGCCCTGCTATTTAATGATTATGGCTGTTCTGTGCTGTCCCTAATTCCTCTTCTATGCCTGTTACCCAAAAACATCAATCTTTCAAATAGTTATCTATCCCCAAATGAAACATATCGAATGATCTGTCCTCCACCACCATCAGGAGCAGAGAATTACAGAGATTCACTACCGTCAGAAAAAAGTCTATGTGTATCATGTCACAATCAGGAAACTACTCTGGAATTTTCAAAATAGATTTACCTGACTTTGGAGAACAAATTCTGTCCTCCCTTTCTTGTTTGTTTTGAGTGATCGATGGCATGACAATCTGGCAATGTCTATAAATTATGTGAATGTACAAAATCTGTACAGACAGTAACCATGGTCAGGATTGAACCCAGGTCTCTGGCTTTGTTCGGCAGCAACTCTACCTTTGTGCCACTGTGTCATCCACATCCCTCTATTATCTGTATGGGTGAATTGCCACAGGTCAGCTGGGCAATTTGACACTCCACAATCAACTCCTGTCTATTGCTGAATGCATATATGCCCTTGGCTGACGACAAACGATCCTTTTTTTAACCATTATTCATGAAACCAAGTTGCATTTAAATCACAACATTTATAGACAGATTGTCATGCTGTTGCTCACTCAGAACAAACCAGAAAGGGACGAACAGAATGTGTTCTCCAATGTCAGGAAAATTTACTTGGAAAATTCCAGAGTAGTTTCCTGATTGTGACATAATACATGGTACTATAATAGCAAATTACATTAAGTTAGAAGAGATACCAGAGACTTCAGGATCTCAACTCAAGAGTGACCATCCCTTTGCCTCCAGATGCCACCTAATGTGACGAGTTCCACTAGTAGTTTGTTTAAGATTACAGGAGGGTGCATTTCATGAGAGGCAGTAGACATCAGTCTACACTCAGGCGAGAAGCAAAGGAGAGTTAACATGCTGACTGGTACAAAGTGCCCACACATCAGCTTTATCTTAGATGAAATCTATAATAGGGAAGTGCTCGTGAGAAGGTTAGTGTGGATGGTTGGTACGTTGTCCTGCCTGCCTGACCACACAGAATCCTCTGAAATACAGAGGAGACAATCTTCAAGCTATCAAGGAAGATAATCCAAAGGCTACTCAAATTCTTCAGAGCTCTGGAGTTTCAGGTCAACCTCTTTGGAGCTTGGTTAATTCTAGTGCAGGAGAAAGTTACAGCCATGGAAAAACAGAGATACCATCCATGAGCAGGAGCAGTGAGATGCCTCGCATGGGATCTTCCTTCTTCCCGAGGAACAGAGAAGACTCAGAGCCTGCAAAAACAAAGCTGATCCCTGAGAGATCATAAAGCCTCGAGACAGCAGACAAATATAATGTAAGATAGAGTCGCCGACTTAGATATAGGTTTTGCAGTTGTGTTATTCTCATATTCCATTGACCAGTTCCAAAAGGTCCATTGGCATTAGGGTGTGCAAAGTGCTATTTTTCCATCAAGGTTTCAGCATTTCTCATTTTCCCTTTCCTGCCACCTCTCAGCAGTACTCAAGCATTATGTTCATTATTCAAACATAGGCAGGAATTCCAACTGCAACCACTCATGTAATAAGCATCAATCTTGGAAACCTCTCGTACTCACAAGTGAAAGGGAATGACCTTTCAGCAGCCGTAGTTCATTGTGGACTTCATCATAGTAGTAGGCTACCCAAGCCAAGCTGAAGTTACTGAAAGGAAAAAAGCATTGGACCCTTGTGTTTCCCATAAAGATAAATAAAATATTTTAGCTCTGTTGCGCCAAGAGTCGTCTTTAACCAGTGCAGAAGTCAGATATTTAATTGGATTAACAGATGCCTATTACATTTATAGCTGCCATTAAAAATGAACGTGTAATAAGTTGTCACAGTACTGACAGCTACCAGCGAAGGTGAACAGCAGAGCTAATTCGTGCAATTGATTAGATTGTTAAGAATATATGATGCCAACAACCTAAATTCATACCAAGTCATTTTTCTTGTTAAATGGTCCTAATCCCAGGCACGACAACAATGTGGCTTTGCAATCATTTGTTCACAAAGTACTTTAGAAGCATTACTCATCTTCTCGCTTTTACATTTCAGGAGTTGGTTTTGTATCAAGAGAACAACAATGCATGGAATTTAGCCTCCACATTAGATGGGAATCTTTTGTGATGTTCTGCAACATTTATCTCCTTATAATGCCCACAGGTAATGATGGGAATAACGTCCTTAGTTCCTTGCTACTAAGAAAAACATGGCTTCAGACTTTTGCATGGAGAATTACAAGAGCTAACTCTTGTAATTCTTAAGTGTTAAAGCTGTTGAAATTAGACTCTCGGACTAATTAATTAAGGAGGCATGCTCGAGTGGTTATATTTTTCCACAACTTAAGTTTCTCCAGCACAGCTGATTCACCTATCTTCCCCAATCATTATCAAGCAGCAGCCGTGCCTGGTGAAATCAATCATATGAAGTGATTTCATATTTGTTTTTCTACTTGGATCAGAGGTGTCATTGCATCCTCAGATTTGAATAAGAGCTTCTCATGGCACTCTTTACAGAACATAATTAAAAGCAGGTTATCTGAGCAACGTGAGACAGGCCACAGGATTTGTCTCACTGAAGCACACATAAATGACTGAAGAAAATGTCAAACATCAAATATTTATAATGTGCAATTTTTATTAGGAGAAAGAAAAGAATTTTCATATGTTAGCAGGATTTACCTGAGTGTGTCCTGTAAGGTAGTATTAATCGTTCCCCCCAGGTTTCACTTGAGTGTCCTGGATCTGAATCTATAGAGTGAGGAAAAATGTATACATGTATAAAGATAATCCTGTACTTAAATAATGAACTGAATCAGGCAACAGAACGGTTCTCTCATCAGCTAGGGTGTGGTCCTGAACTCTCGTTTACTTCATTGGAGACCTTTGAACTATCTTTCAATGTTATATCTTGCACTAAATGCTGTATTCGTCATCCTTCATCGTGTCCACATGACAGCAATATCAATGCAAAACTATTTAAAAATATGGCCACCCAATTCTGGGCAACATGGATCAATGAAGATAATTGCTTTTTAATGTTGAAAGGAAAGCTCTGAGAATTTCAACCTACTGCATTGAAGAAATGGAAAATTAGTTTGGAACTCTCTCTTTGCCAAAGTCAAATTACATTGTTTGAAAACATGCGCTCCTACGATGTCTATTTTTAATCCTCGCAGACCAACATTTCAGAAACCAAAAGTTTCCAGTCATGTGATTCTGGTAAGTGGAATGACCAAACATATTAAATTCAGATCATGTGACTCAGAACTCAATTACACAGGACTTTCCACATTTATAGCATTTGTAAAACTGAACTAGAAAATGTATATTTAGGTCTCATAGAAATGTAAAGCACTAATATACCATCATGAAACATTTGTGTTATACTGGGAGAAATAACAGACGCCGATGCAAATTAATTGGAATTTTTTAACCAATTTTTCAGCACCAAAATAAACTAGCAAATTTTCTTAATGAACCTCTGGAAAATTCAGAGTCTCCGACCAGCTCTACAGAAGAGAAAGGTGTGTGTGCATGTGGGGATGAATACAGGATTAATTGCTGCTTGCATTGCAGTGCAATAGGCAGCAACATTGTAGCTGCATTTAAATTAAAAAAAAAATGCTGGATAACCTCATTGGGTCAGGCAGCACCCGAGGAAAGAGAAGCAGTTAAAGTTTTAGCTTCTAGATCTAAAGGGTTCCATGAAGGGTCTGGACCTGAAAAACTGTTTTTCTTTCCACAGATGCAACCTGACCAACCAAGATTTTCCAACATTTTCATAAGGAAGTACTGTTTTGCCACATGTTAAATATTACTTGCAAGTTTTATTCCCTCTCCTAACATTGTACAAAAGTGCCAACAATATTCCCATATGACTGTAAAACAAAAAATCAATGGAAACCTGTTCTTTCCACAAAGTGTATATTGTGTTCTAAATGGGGCTCCACCAGATAATTTTACCAAAAGGAAAAAATTATTTGAATCTGAATTAGACTGTTTTCATGCAGTCCCAATCAGATATGCCCTCCAATACTTTTGGCCAATCTGCTGCTAAAACCTAATTAAATGTTTTTAACACCTCTGGGACATTCTTGGTCCAATTTTCAAGTGATGAGGTAAACCAGGTGTTAGCAACAAACATGCGGAACCACTTGCATTTTCAGGTAATGCTATTAAAGGTTTGCATGTTTCTAAGAAATAGAAAGGTGGAAAATTCTTGCTTATATCAAGACTAAAGGTAATAGTGGGGGGTGGGGAGAAATCATTCCCATTGACTTTTTAATTATACAAGCAAGCAGTATAAAGTGAGAAATCAATGTGAATTAAAGGGAGAGACATGAAAAGAGGATGGCATAGTTGACTGCATACACAGTGCCCTCCATAATGTTTGGGACAAAGACCCATCATTTATTTAGTTGCCTCTGTACTCCACAATTTGAGATTTGTAATAGAAAAAAATCACATGTAGTTAAGGTGCACATTGTCAGATTTTATTAAAGGCCATTTTTATACATTTTGGTTTCACCATGTAGAAATTACAGCTGTAATAGTCCTCCCATTTCAGGGCACCTTAATGTTTGGGACACATGGCTTCACAGCCGTTTGTAATTGCTCAGGTGTGATTATTGCCTCCTAAATGCAGGTATAAGAGAGCTCTCAGCAACTATTATTTCCTCCAGCCTTTCCATCACCTTTGGAAACTTTTATTGCTGTTTATCAACATGAGGACCAAAGTTGTGCCAATGAAAGTCAAATAAGCCAATATGAGACTGAGAAACAAGAACAAAACTGTTAGAGACATCAGTCAAACATTAGGCTTACCAAAATCAACTGTTTGGAACATCATTATGAAGAAAGAAAGGACTGGTGAGCTTACTAGTCGCAAAGGGACTGGCAGGCCAAGGAAGACCCCCACAGCTGATGACGGAAGAATTCTCTCCATAATAAAGAAAAATCCCCAAACACCTGTCCGACAGATCAGAAACTCCATATAACCATATAACAATTACAGCACGGAAACAGGCCATCTCGGCCCTTCTAGTCCGTGCCGAACACTTATTCTCCCCTAGTCCCATCTACCTGCACTCAGACCATAACCATCCATTCCTTTCCCGTCCATATACCTATCCAATTTATTATATAAATGATAAAATCGAACCTACCTCCACCACTTCCACTGGAAGCTCATTCCACACAGCTACCACTCTGAGTAAAGAAGTTCCCCCTCATGTTACC
The DNA here is from genome assembly GCF_010909765.2 of Amblyraja radiata. NCBI lineage: Eukaryota > Metazoa > Chordata > Chondrichthyes > Rajiformes > Rajidae > Amblyraja > Amblyraja radiata. The sequence continues at coordinate 81,645,696 of NC_045959.1, forward strand.
CCTAAACTTCTCTCTTAATTCTCAAATCATGTTCTCTTGTTTGAACCTTCCCTACTCTCAATGGAAAAAGCTTATCCACGTCAACTCTGTCTATCCCTCTCATCATTTTAAAGACCTCTATCAAGTCCCCCCTTAACTTTCTGCGCTCCAAAGAATAAAGACCTAACTTGTTCAACCTTTCTCTGTAACGTAGTTGCTGAAACCCAGGCACCATTCTAGTAAATCTCCTCTGTACTCTCTCTATCTTTCCTATAATTTGGCGACCAAAATTGTACACCATACTCCAGAATTGGCCTCACCAATGCCTTGTACAATTTTAATATTACATCCCAACTTCTATACTCAATGCTCTGATTTATAAAGGCCAGCACACCAAAAGCTTTCTTTACCACCCTATCTACATGAGATTCCACCTTCAGGGAACTATGCAGTTATTCCTAGATCCCTTTGATCAACTGCATTCCTCAATTCGCTACCATTTACCATGTACGTCCTATTTTGATTTGTCCTGCCAAGATGTAGCACCTCACACTTATCAGCATTAAACTCCATCTGCCATCTTTCAGCCCACTCTTCCAAATGGCCTAAATCTCTCTGCAGACTTTGAAAATCTACTTCATTATCCACAACACCACCTATCTTAGTATCATCTGCATACTTACTAATCCAATTTACCACACCATCATCCAGATCATTGATGTATATGACAAACAACAGTGGACCCAACACAGATCCCTGAGGCACCCCACTAGTCACCGGCCTCCAACCTGACAAACAGCCATCCACCATTAGTCTCTGGCATCTCCCATTCAGCCACTGTTGAATCCATCTTGCTACTCCACCATTAATACCCAACAATTGAACCTGCTTAACCAACCTTCCATGTGGAACTTTGTAAAAGGCCTTACTGAAGTCCATATAGACAACATCCACCGCTTTACCCTCATCAATTTCCCTAGTAACCTCTTCAAAAAATTCAAGAAGACTAGTCAAACATGACCTTCCAGGCACAAATGTTGGCTGTTCCTAATCAGACCCTGTTTATCCAGATGCTTAAATATATTATCTCTAAGTATCCTTTCCATTAATTTGCCCACCACTGACATCAAACTAATCCCAGCCTGTTTCTCACGAACGCCAGATCCCTCGCTAACAAGATGGACGAACTGAGGCTGCAGACTGCAGCTAACAACGCCGTGAAGGACAGCTGTATCCTGTTGATCACGGAGACCTGGCTTCATTCTTTCATTCCGGACTCTGCTATCGAGCTAGCAGGCTACACAGCACAGCGTCATGACAGGACAAGAGACTCCGGTAAGAGCAGAGGTGGAGGGCTCTGTGTGTACGTGAACAACACCTGGTGTACAAACACAGTGATTGTGGACAGTCACTGCTCCCCGAACCTGGAGTATGTGACTGTTAAATGCAGGCCCATTTATCTCCCTAGAGAGTTTACTGTTGTCATGATAACTGCTGTGTACATACCACCGGATGCTAATGCTAACTCGGCTATCGGATATTTGTATGGTAGCACTAGCAGTCAACAGAGCATATATCCTGACGGTGTTCACATCATAGCAGGGGACTTTAACCACGCGGACTTGAAGAAAATGCTCCCCAAATTCTACCAGCATGTTAAATGTGCTACAAGAGGAGCTAACACACTGGACAAGGTCTACTCCAACATCAAGCTGGGCTACAGGGCTAGACCACTACCACACCCGGGTCAGTCGGACCATATGTCCCTGTTTTTAATTCCTGCATATGCCCCCCTCAGGAAAACCGCTCCTACCATCACAAAGACCATCACAACCTGGCCTGATGGTGCATCTCAGCAGCTGCAGGACTGCTTCGACAGGACCAACTGGGATGTGTTTGAACACTGGGACCTGGAGGTGTTCACAGACAGTGTACTGTGTTACATTAAAAACTGCATGGACACGGTCACAGTGGACAAACGCATCCGGGTCTACCCCAACCAGAAGCCCTGGATGACCCGGGAGGTCCAGCAGCTGTTAAAAGAGAGGAACACCGCTTTTAGGTCTGGCGATAGGGCTTTATACAGCACGGCCCGAGCTAACCTGAAGAGAGGCATCAGAGAGGCCAAATCAGACTACAGGAGGAAGATAGAGGACCACCTGGACAGTAACAACAGCAGGCAGGTGTGGCAGGGTATCCAGTATCTCACCAACTACAAGACCAACCTTGGAGCTGCTGAAGGTGACGCCTCGTTGGCAGAGGAGCTGAACCTCTTCTTTGCTCGCTTTGAAGTGGAGCCACCCGAGACAGCCACATCACACCACATGGTCCACAGCAGCCTAACCCTCAAGATAGAGGAGCATGAGGTGAGGCGCACGCTGCGGGCCATCAATCCAAGGAAGGCTACTGGACCCGACGGCGTCTCTGGACGCGTGCTGAAGGACTGCGCTGACCAGCTGGCTGGAGTCTGTACGAGGATTTTCAACCAGTCTCTGGCCCAGTCCAATGTTCCACCCTGTCTGAAGTCCGCAACCATAGTCCCCTTGCCCAAAAAACCCCACATTTCCAGCCTCAACGACTACCGGCCAGTCGCACTCACACCAGTGGTGATGAAGTGTTTTGAAAAACTGGTCCGGGGTCACATCACATCACTCCTGCCCCGAAGCTTTGACCCCCACCAGTTTGCGTACAGAGCGAATAGATCTACAGAGGACGCTGTAGCCACAGCTCTCCATGCTGCACTGTCCCACCTGGAGCAGCGGGGGAGCTACGTGCGGATGCTCTTTGTGGACTACAGCTCTGCCTTTAATACCATCCTTCCCCACAAACTGGTGGACAAACTGGGGGACTTGGGACTTCCACACTCCACCTGCATGTGGATAAATAGCTTCCTGTCGGGTCGCAGCCAGAGAGTCAGAGTGGGCCATCATACATCCACGGCCCTCAGCCTCAGTACCGGCTCTCCACAGGGCTGCGTGCTGAGCCCCCTGCTCTACACCATCTACACACATGACTGCACCCCCGCCCACCACAGCAACACCATTGTCAAATTTGCGGATGACACTACGGTGGTGGGACTCATCTCCGGGGGGGACGAGTACGCCTACCGGGATGAGGTGGAGCAGCTGACAGTGTGGTGTGGAGAAAATAACCTGCTCCTCAACACCTTAAAGACAAAGGAAATAATAATAGACTTCAGAAAGAATAAAACGGACATGGTACCATTAATTATCAGAGGGGACTGTGTGGAGAGGGTGGCGGATTTCCGCTTCCTGGGAATCCATATTGAGGAGGACCTGACGTGGAGCGTGAACACCTCTGCGCTGCTGAAAAAGGTCCAGCAGAGACTGCACTTCCTGAGGGTGCTCAGGAAGAATAACATCACTCAGAGACTGCTGCTGTCCTTTTATCGGTGCTCCATTGAGAGCATCCTAACATACTGTGTATGCGTATGGTACACCAGCTGCACAGCGGCTCAGAGGAAAGCGCTCCAGAGGGCCATTGACAACGCCCAGAGGATTGTCGGCTGCCCTCTCCTTACCTTGGAGGACTTACACAGTTCCCGCTGCATCAAAAAATCCCAGAGTATTATAAAGGACATTTCCCACCCCGGACACTCCCTGTTTGATCTACAAGGACAAGGACAAACAGACTTAAAAACAGTTTTTACCCCACTGCTATAAAGGCACTAAATGTAGCCGCCAAGGAACGCAGGGGCGATACATACTAAGAGACTGTGAAATCGACAGAAGGATGTAGGGCTGGGTGTTTATGCGTGCTATTTTTTATGATATTTATTTTAGTTGTTTATCTTTTTTTAAATATTTTACCTTGTATGTATCGTTAGCTTTTAGAAATGTTTGAATGGTGCACTGACTGGCTGACATTTTACAATTTCGTTGTACATGGTTCATGTTACAATGACAATAAAGAAACTATTCTATTCTAACAGGTCTATAATTGCTAGGTTTACTCTTAGAACCCTTTTTAAACAATGGCACAACATGCGCAGTACGCCAATCCTCCGGCACCATTCCCGTTTCTAATGACATTTGAAATATTTCTGTCATAGCCCCTGCTATTTCTACACTAACTTCCCTCAATGTCCAAGGGAATATCCTGTCAGGACCTGGAGACTTATCCACATTTATATTTTTCAAAAGTGTCAGTACTTCCTCTTCTTTGAATCTCATAGTTTCCATAGCTACTCTACTTGTTTCCCTTACCTCACGTAATTCAATATCCTTCTCCTAGGTGAATACCGAAGAAAATAAATTGTTCAATATCTCCCCCATCTCTTTTGGCTCTGCAGATAGCTGTCCACTCTGACTTTCTAATGGACCAATTTTATCCCTCGTTATCCCTTTGCTATTAATATAGCTGTAGAAACCCTTTGGATTTACTTTCACCTTACTTGCCAAAGCAACCTCATATCTTCTTTTAGCTTTTCTAATTTCTTTCTTAAGATTCTTTTTACATTCTTTATACTCCTCAAGCACCTAATTTACTCTTCAGGAGTCAGGTGTGGATTTGTCAATGACCACAGTCTGCAGAAAACTTCACGAACAAAAATACAGAGGCTACACTGCAAGATGCAAACCACTGGTTAGCAGCAAAAATAGGTTGGCCAGGTTACAGTTTACCAAGAAGTACTTAAAAGAGCAACCACAGTTCTGGAAAAAGGTCTTGTGGACAGATGAGACAAAGATTAAATTATATAACAGAGTGATGGCAAGAGAAAAGTATGGAGGAGAGAAGGAACTGCCCAAAATCCAAAGCATACCCCTCATCTGTGAAATACAGTGGTGGGGGTGTTATGGCCTGGGCATGAATGGCTGCTGAAGGTACTGGCTCACTAATCTTCATTGATGATACAACTGCTGATGGTAGTAGCATAATTAATTCTGAAGTGTATAGGCTCATCCTACCTGCTCATGTTCAAACAAATGCCTCAAAACTTATTGGCCAGCGGTTCATTCTACAGCAAAACAATGATCCTAAACATACTGCTAAAGCAACAAAGGAGTTTTTCAAAGCTAGAAAATGGCCAATTCTTGTGTGGCAGTCAATCATCCGATTTGAACCCAAATGAGCATGCCTTTTATATGCTGAAGAGAAAACTGAAGGGGCTAGCCCTAAAAAAAAAGCTAAAGATGGCTGCAATACAGGCCTGGCAGAGCATCACCAGAGAAGACACCCAGCAACTGGTGATGTCCATGAATCACAGACTTCAAGCAGTCATTGCATGCAAAGGATATGCAACAAAATACTAAACATGACTACTTTCATTTACATGACATTGTTGTATCGCAAACATTATGGTGCCCTGAAATGGGGGGGACTAGGTATAAACACTGCTGTAATTTCTACATGGTGAAACCAAAATGTACAAAAATGGCCTTTATTAAAATCTGACAATGTGCACTTTAACCACATGTGATTGGTTTTCTATTACAAATCTTAAATTGTGGGGTATAGAGACAAATAAATATATGACGGGTCTTTATCCCAAACATTATGGACAGCACTGTATGTTGGCATGGATGGATGAGAAGTAATTTGAGAGAAAAGTTGCATGAAATGTGTCACTTCCTGACTGGCAATCAATAATAAGTGTTGCTTGGCTCAGTGCTGGGTCCTCAAGCAGTTGAAAACTATATCAATGAAGGGACTATGTATATTGTACCCGAATTTATTGATGATAAAACAAAAACTAGGTTGATGGATAAGTTATCAGGAGGGCACAAATATCTTGCATCAATATACGGAGAGATCACCATGGATGTGAGAATTTGACAGAGCATCAATTTTGAAAAAAAAAAAAAAAAGCAAATTATTACTCAATGTGCGTCGACAAAATTTGATCAAAGTGATTTTGGAGTATTTTATACAAAATAAAGTCAGTATGAAGGTACTGGAAGAAATTAAAATGGCAAATGAAATATTGGAATGTATTACATGGGGAATTGAAAACAAAGTAGGGAAGCTTTGAATCAACTTTATGGCAGTGCTGTTGAGGACAAGCCTGAAGTTCTGTGCACAAAGTGCCCTGCATTTAAGGATGGGTGTGCTTACTGGAGGCATTGCAGAGGTTCATTCCTCTGATGAAGTTGACACTAAGTCAGGCGATGCAGAATTAGCTTTCATGCGTGGGAATTTAGAAGAATAAGAGATGATGCAAATTAAACACAAAAGATTTTGTTTGAGAGGGTGGATGCCAAAAGGAGGTTCCTCAATGTGGGCATCCAGAGTTATGGTGCATAGATTCAGAATAAGGGATCGACCATTTAAGGCAGATAGAGACATTTATTTTCTAGGATGTTGTGACTGTTAAGAATTCTTTATCCCAGAGGAGGAAGGCAGTGAATATGCTCAAGATGTATAGAGTCTTGACTACCTGCAGTAGTGCATGAGAAAGCAAGATTAAGAGGGGACAAAAGAAAAATTGTTAAGCAGAACAGTTTAATGTAAACATAGAAAAGTCTGGCTCAATCGTAGTTACTTTTAAGAAATTTTATGTAGTTATTTCTGACATTGTTTTTATATTTCAATTTAGGATAGTGTGTTTTTATCAGCACTTAGATAATGCTGTGAAAAACATTTTTTCTAAAGTACATCCGCTTTGTTTAAGTGGTCACACCCAAGCCACAGGAATTCCCCATTCTTCTGAGGTTAAGGCTGACAATCAGGAATTTCTGGTACATTTTGAGAATGTCAGTATGGCTTTCAGATCATTTTAAAACATGTCCTTTGATTCAGACTGAGAACATTAGCCATCTGAAGAAGGGTCTCGATCCAAAGCGTCACCTGTCCTTGTACTTCAGGGATGCTGCCTGACCTGCTGAGCTACGCCATCACGTTCTGTCCTTTTGTTTATTAACCAGCATCTACAATTCTTTGTTTCACAACATTCTTCTTTTTATTCCATGCCTTTTAAAGGTTGTTGCATCGCTCATGCAAGAGAGTGTTTGCGATACATTAAAGTAGATTTCTAAAATATCAGTACTTTCATTTTAATTTGTAGCATTTTATTTCTACTTCACCTTCAATTAAGTTTTAAATGCAATAGACTATCCTTAAACTTCAATTCGGATGTGTAGAAGATATCCAATGACATAGATTCTCTTAGCTGCATCCAAGCTGTTTCAATGTAGTGACAACTTTGGACAAAGGCTTTGGACAATGCGGCATTCCCCAATATTGTCTGGGAGTTACTCAGTGCAAAAGGCTTAGGCAGAATTTGTTAGGTGAATCCAAGAGTTTCCAGAAATAATTTGTGGAGTTTCCTGAAACAGGGGGACCATATTGGACCCTATGGGCCCCAGGAAATGAGTCAGGCCAGGGCAGGATGTTGATATTTGCGAATGAGTTGTAAATGGAATTGAACATTGTGCAATCATCAGTAGAAACATCCCTATTTCTGTCTATATAATGAAAGGAAAGGCTTTGAAGAAGCAGCTGAAAATAAGTGGAAACAAGGAACTGCAGATGCTGGTTTACACAATTTGACACAAGTGCTGAAGTAACTCAGCGAGTCAGGCAACATCTATGGAGAACATGGAGTGGTGATGTTTGGGGTCGGGACCTTCTTCACAATGAATGGACTCAGACGTGCCTCGAGGAACTCCTGCAGTGCACTAGGCCTGGATGACTCCAACAACCATTTCCTTTTGTGTAAGGCGTTAAGGGCCTGTCCCACTTGGCGATTCTTTCGGCGACTGCTGGCATCATTGGCTGCTGTATCAGGTCACCGAAAAATTGGCGGTGTGGTATGGCGGTGACACGGCTTGATGGCGTATGACGCGCGGTGTTTTTTCGAGTGTCTCAACCAAAGAACACAGCAACATCATGACCAGGGTGGTCCTGTTAAAACCCAAACAGGGCATCAATGCTTGGTGAGCAAGTGCTTCTTGATAGCACTGTCCACGACATATTTTATTCACTTGCAGATGACTGAGTGCAAACCAATTGGACAACCTATTTAACAGTATTGTCAGTGCTCTTACCATGCAGACCACAGCAGATTAAGATGCTGGCTCATTATCACTACTTCCAAGTATAACTTGGTATCTTGTGCAGAACGCAACATTTTGAAAGATATCAGTGCGTCAGGCAGCATCACTGGAGGACATGGATAGACGACTTGCAGTTCAGGACCCTTCTTCAGACAGAAGTGCCCCAAACCAAATTGTTGCAGATACCCTGCAAAAGCCTGTGGCTCAGCTGAGTCGAGAGCCACACTCAGAGGCCGAGCCGATGGACCGGATGCAGTTTGCAACTGCACGGTGCGCTGGAGGACACTAAATGCTATTCCTGGTCAGGCTGACCCTGTAACGCTGCCAGAATAACGGGCCTTCAGGGCCAGGTTAAAGGCACTTTTATAGAAACATAGAAAATAGGTGCAGGAGTAGGCCATTCGGCCCTTCGAGCCTGCACCACCATTCAATTTGAACTTGAAAATGGTGTAAAAATCTGGCAAGCCTAAAGCCCCTGTCCCACTTAGGAAACCTGAATGGAAACCTCTGGTGACCTTGCGCCCACCCAAGGTTTCCGTGAGGTTCCCGGAGGTTTTGGTCACTTTCCCTAATGGTCGAAAGTGGTTTCCGCGTAGTCGAGGCTTCTATGTTCCTGCGATTATTTCAACAAAATCAAAACCGACCTCGACTAAAAATAGGTTGCCGTTTGGTGGAAGCCAGTGGAGTGGGGTTACTGTTTACTTACAGGCAGTCGAAGGCAATCTCCTTCGCTGACCGGCCATTTTGATTGGCTCATTTGAGTTTTCAGCAATGATCCTGTGGGATCTTTGGTTTTCAGGACCTAGAAGATCCGCCGGAAGGTAAAATGCCCGCTAACTTTATTAAACTTCTGAAAACTGTCGCCACTCCTTCTCCACCTCCTTCTCTCTCCCTCCCTCCCGGGCTCTCAAAAGGACAGGTTTTCTAAGTGGGACAGGGGCTATACAGTTTAGCTTAGCGGTACAGCGCGGAAACAGGCCCTTCCACCCACCGAGTCCGCGCCGACCAGCAATCCCCGACCAGCAAACATTAACACTATCCTACACACGCACTAGGGACAATTTTTTTGCTGTACCAAATCTAAGATGCGCTTATGCATAGTAATACTTTACTGATCTGCATGCAAACAAATCTCACTGTACCTTGGTACCATGTGATCACCAAACTGATCACCAAACTCGGTAACCTGGGCATCGACTCCTCCCTCTGCAACTGGATACTGGACTTTCTAACCAACAGACCCCAGTCTGTTAGGTTAGACAAGCACACCTCTTCAACCCTCACCCTGAACACCGGCGTTCCACAGGGCTGTGTGCTGAGCCCCCTCCTCTACTCCCTCTTCACTTATGACTGCACACCTGTACATGGTACTAACACCATCATCAAGTATGCAGATGATACAACGGTGATTGGCCTCATCAGCAACAACGATGAGTCGGCCTATAGGGAGGAGGTCCAGCTCCTAGCAGCATGGTGCGCTGACAACAACCTGGCCCTTAACTCCAAGAAGACCAAGGAGCTCATTGTAGACTTCAGGAAGTCCAGGGGCGGCACGCACACCCCCATCCACATTAACGGGACGGAGGTGGAACGTGTTTCTAGCTTCAGGTTCCTGGGAGTCAACATCTCCGATGACCTCTCTTGGACCCACAATACCTCAACTCTGATCAAGAAGGCTCACCAGCGTCTCTTCTTCCTGAGGAGACTGAAGAAGGTCCATCTGTCTCCTCAGATCCTGGTGAACTTCTACCGCTGCACCATCGAGAGCATCCTTACCAACTGCATCACAGTATGGTATGGCAACTGCTCTGTCTCCGACCGGAAGGCATTGCATAGGGTGGTGAAAATTGCCCAACGCATCACCGGTTCCTCGCTCCCCTCCATTGAGTCTGTCCAAAGCAAGCGTTGTCTGCGGAGGGCGCTCAGCATCGCCAAGGACTGCTCTCACCCCAACCATGGACTGTTTACCCTCCTACCATCCGGGAGGCGCTACAGGTCTCTCCGTTGCCGAACCAGCAGGTCCAGGAACAGCTTCTTCCCGGCGGCTGTCACTCTACTCAACAACGTACCTCGGTGACTGCCAAACACCCCCCCCCCCCCCCCCCGGACACTTATTATTATTTATTCAAATCATTTGCTATGTCGCTCTTCCAGGGAGATGCTAAATGCATTTCGTTGTCTCTGTACTGTACACTGACAATGACAATTAAAATTGAATCTGAATCTGATGTGATAATAAAAGTAGCATTGAAATTATTGAATCATTTATATCCTCCACACTCCATACTTTAAATCCTATTCAGATTAAATTATTATAGGTATAAAATTGTTGCAATGAATTTTCTGTAGAATTTTCTGCTATAATAATTGTCCAGGTAGCAGTTATACTCCTGGTTATTAACAGATAAACATTAAGCTTTCAGTCATGTGTAGAAAGGAACTGCAGATGCTGGTAAATATCGAAGATAGACGCAAAGTGCTCGATTAACTTAGCATGTCAGCTATATTTCTATTGATGTACATCAAGATAAACTTACAATTAGTTTGCAATTGCTGTCCCTGAAAGAAAGTGTTTTGCAACTTGTGCAAGGCACACCCTTTTCTAGGCTGGTTATTTCACATTCCAAATGATGACAATTAATGACAGCATGTGGCTAACTGAGTAGTGAAAGACTTATTTTTGCCTGGGAAAAAAAAGTAGGCAAGCAGGTTCTTTACAGCAACAATGCTTTATGTTCTCAAAAGTTCCCTACAATTCCAAATGGTTCAAAAACAACCACAATCAAACAATAATACTGCAGAGATGAAGGCCATTACATATTTTAAAAACAACAAGGCTTGGTTCCCTTCATAAATTGTACATCTACTATTAAAGGAGTCCATTTATTTTCTGGTTGAATAAGCAAATTGCTATGTAAGTTTTTCAGTGGTGGGAGATAGCCTGACAATGTAATATATCATGCCCTACGCCTGCACAGCCCACATTTAAGGTCATAGAGTCATATAGCACGGAAACAGGCCCTTTGGCCCAGCTTGCTCATGTCGACTAAGGTGCCCCATCTGCAATTGTCCCACCTGCCCACATATACTCGTATCTTCCTAAACTATTCCTAATCATGTATCTGTCCAAATTTATTTTAAATGTTATAGTTTCTGCCACAACTACCTCCTCTGACAGCTCATTCCATATATCCATCTCCCTCTGTCTGCCCCTCAGATTCCCATTAAACCTTTCCCCCTCTTACCTTAAACCAATGGGACGACAGATGGCACAATGGGCTAAGTGTTTGGCTGGCGATCGGAAGGTAGCCGGTTCGAATCCTGCTTGGAGTGCATACTGTCGTTGTGTCCTTGGGCAAGACACTTCACCCACCTTTGCCTGTGTGTGAATGTGTGTGAGTGATTGGTGGTGGTCGGAGGGGCCGTAGGCGCAGATTGGCAGCCACGCTTCCGTCAGTCTGCCCCAGGGCAGCTGTGGCTACAGAAGTAGCTCACCACCACCGAGTATGACTGAGGAGTGAATGAATAATGCGATGTAAAGCGCCTTGAGTATTAGAAAGGCGCTATATAAATCCCATCCATTATTAATGTCCTCTGGTTCTTGATTCCACCACTCTGGGTTTTCGATTATATGCATCTACCCTTTTTATTCTCCTCATGATCTTAAACACCTCTAGAAGATCACCTACAACATCTACTACAAATCTACTGACTCCCAAAGCTATCTAGACTACACGTCTTCCCACCCTGCTACCTGTGAAGACTCTATCCCCTCCTCCCAATTCCTCCATCTACGCCGCATCTGCGCCCAGGATGAGATTTTCCATACAAGATCGGAGATGTCGTCATGCTTTAGGAAACAGGGGTTCCCCTCTTCCATTATAGATGAGGCTCTCACAAGGGTCTCTTCTATATCCCGCAGCTCTGCACTTGCTCCCCCTCCCCCCATTCGCAACAAGGACAGAGTCCCCCCGTGTCCTCACCTTCTACCCCATCAGCCGTCGCGTACAGCATATAATCCTCCAACACTTTTGCCACCTCCAAAGGGATCCCACTGCTGGCCACATCTTCCCATCTCCAACCCTTTCTGCTTTCCGCAGAGCCTTCCCTCCGCAAATGCCTGGTCAACTCGTCCCTTCCCACCCAAATCACCTCCTCCCCAGGTACTTTCCCCTGCAACCATGAGAGATGCAACTCCTGTCCCTTTACCTCCCCTCTCGACTCCATCCAAGGACCCTGACAGTTTTTTCAGGCGAGGCAGAGGTTAACTTCCACCTCCTCCAACCTCATCTACTGTATCCACTGTTCCAGGTGTCAACTTCTGTACATTGGCGAGACCAAGCGCAGTCTCAGCGATTGTTTCGTTGAACACCTCCGCTCAGTCCGCCTTTCTGGAAGTGTTGAACGCCTGCAGTCCGTCTGTTTTTACTTTTTTTGTTGGTTTTTTTGGTCTTGTTTTAGTTAAATTTTAGTTTATTAGGTTGTGTTATGTGTGTGTGGGGGGGGGGGGGGGGGGTGAAACATGTTTTTTTGTCTCTTCCTTCGGGGGAATGCGACTTTTTCTTGTCGTATCCCCCTTCTCTGCCTCCGTCTGCACTAAGGCCTAATGGTGGAGCTGGCGGTCTTCAACTGCGACCGACCTCGAGGCTCCGGAGGCAGAGCCAGCCAGGACTAGGCTGGCCGACTTCGGGGTTGAGGCGGCGGCGGCGGCCCGACTTGGAGTTGAGGCTGCGGGACTCGGAGCTGAGGCGGCGGCGGCCCGACTCGCTGAGGCTGCGTTCCGGCGGCGGCCCGACTCGGAGCTGAGGCGGCGGCGGCCCGACTCGCTGAGGTGGTGTTCCGGCTTTCGGCAGCGGCCCGACTCGCAGCGGAGGCCGCGGCAACATCACTTCGGAGGTCCGCTGGACTGGAGGGCGGCATCTTCGGCCTGGATCCGCCTCAGTGCAGGGGGAGTACAAGGAGGGAAGAGACAGAGACTAAGACTTTTGCCTCCATCACAGTGAGGAGGTTCTTGGTTCTTGGGTCCTCCAAAATATTCCAACTGGGATTTAAACTGGAGGTGGTAAAGGGAGGGATTAAGCCTGAAAGGGTATAAAGAACACACATTATAGAATTTAACATAAAACATCTCCACACGGCAGAATCAAAGTTTCCCACTGTGTGGGAAGGCACCAAAGTCAGGTGCTTGGTGAACTCACTGTGGTGGATGTTAATTTGTGTTTATTGTATGTTTTGTTATTTATTATTATTGTGTATGACTGCAGGCAATGAAATTTTGTTCAGACCGAAAGGTCTGAATAACAATAAAGGAATCTAATCTAATCTAATCTTAACCTACCTAATCACCCGGTTGCTCAGCACTTCAACTCCCACTCTCATTCCCAATCTGACCTTTCTGTCCTGGGCTTCCGCCATTGTCAGAGTGAGGCCCAGTGCAAATTGAAGGAACAGCACCTCATATTTTGCTTGGGTAGCTTACACCCCAGCGGTATGAACTTCTTTAACTTCAAATAGCCCTTGCTTTCCCTCTCTCTCCATCCCCTTCCCCTTCCCTGTTCTCCCACCAGTCTTACTGTCTCCGACTACATTCTATCTGTCCCGCCCACTCCCCTGACATCAGTCTGAAGAAGGGTCTCGACCCGAAACGTCACTCATTCCTTCTCTCCCGAGATGCTGCTTGTCCCGCTGAGTTACACCAGCATTTTGTGTCTACCTCTAGAAGATCACCTCTCATTCTCCTACGCTCCAAAGAATACAGTCCTAGCCTACCCAACCTCTCCCTGTAGCTTAGGCGCTCAAGTCCTAACAACACCTTCTTAAATCTTCTCTGCACCTCTTTCAGCTTAACATCTTTCCTCTAGCAGGGTGACCAAAATTGAACACAAGGCTCCAATTATGGCCTCACCAGCACTTTGTAATCTGATACATAACATCTCAGCTTCTATATCAATACTGACTGACTGATGAATGTCAATGTGCCAAAAGTCTTCTTGACCACGTTATCTACCTTTCAAAGAACTATGTACCTCCACACCTCAAATCCTCTGCTCTACAACATTCCCCAGAGCACAGCCATCTATCTACCTATACATATCTAAAACTCTGATCTTGCTATCTTCCGGTTTGCGCAGTATTTCTATTTGCGCAAAAACGGTACGCGATAGCGCTACGATTTTTCGCCAGCTCACTCACATAGAAACATAGAAACATAGAAATTAGGTGCAGGAGTAGGCCATTCGGCCCTTCTAGCCTGCACCGCCATTCAATATGATCATGGCTGATCATCCAACTCAGTATCCCGTACCTGCCTTCTCTCCATACCCTCTGATCCCCTTAGCCACAAGGGCCACATCTAACTCCCTCTTAAATATAGCCAATGAACTGGCCTCGACTACCCTCTGTGGCAGGGAGTTCCAGAGATTCACCACTCTCTGTGTGAAAAAAGTTCTTCTCATCTCGGTTTTAAAGGATTTCCCCCTTATCCTTAAGCTGTGACCCCTTGTCCTGGACTTCCCCAACATCGGGAGCAATCTTCCTGCATCTAGCCTGTCCAACCCCTTAAGAATTTTGTAAGTTTCTATAAGATCCCCTCTCAATCTCCTAAATTCTAGAGAGTATAAACCAAGTCTATCCAGTCTTTCTTCATAAGACAGTCCTGACATCCCAGGAATCAGTCTGGTGAACCTTCTCTGCACTCCCTCTATGGCAATAATGTCCTTCCTCAGATTTGGAGACCAAAACTGTACGCAATACTTCCAGGTGTGGTCTCACCAAGACCCTGTACAACTGCAGTAGAACCTCCCTGCTCCTGTACTCAAATCCTTTTGCTATGAAAGCTAACATACCATTCGCTTTCTTCACTGCCTGCTGCACCTGCATGCCCACTTTCAATGACTGGTGTACCATGACACCCAGGTCTCGCTGCATCTCCCCTTTTCCTAGTCGGCCACCATTTAGATAATAGTCTGCTTTCCTGTTTTTGCCACCAAAATGGATAACCTCACATTTATCCACATTATACTGCATCTGCCAAACATTTGCCCACTCACCCAGCCTATCCAAGTCACCTTGCAGTCTCCTAGCATCCTCCTCACAGCTAACACTGCCCCCCAGCTTAGTGTCATCCGCAAACTTGGAGATATTGCCTTCAATTCCCTCATCCAGATCATTAATATATATTGTAAATAGCTGGGGTCCCAGCACTGAGCCTTGCGGTACCCCACTAGTCACTGCCTGCCATTGTGAAAAGGACCCGTTTACTCCTACTCTTTGCTTCCTGTTTGCCAGCCAGTTCTCTATCCACATCAATACTGAACCCCCAATGCCGTGTGCTTTAAGTTTGTAAACTAATCTCTTATGTGGGACCTTGTCGAAAGCCTTCTGGAAGTCCAGATACACCACATAGAAACATAGAAACATAGAAAGTAGGTGCGAGAGTAGACCACCAGGTCCGTCGAGCCCGCACCGCCATTCGCTCATGGCTGAACACTAAACAGACACACTTACCCACAAACAGTAGACACAAGACACAGAACACAAGACACTACCCTCCCCTTTATACCGCTATCACCCCTCTCCACCCCAAGAACCTCGTGATCTCCTGGGGGAGGCAAAAAACCGGATAAAAACCCAGGTCCAATTCGGGAAAAAAATCCGGGAAATTCCTCTCCGACCCCAATCCAGGCGATCGACACTTGTCCAGGAGATCACTCAGGTCTTACTATACTAACCATACCTAGGTCCATATCCCTGCCCTCTCCCCGTAGCCCCTTATCCCCATTGGCAGCTAAAAACCCATCTATTTTAGTCTTAAATATATTTTAAGTTTCTGCTTCCACTGCTCCCTGGGGCAGTGAATTCCATAAATTAACCACCCTCTGGGTGAAGAAGTTCTTCCTCATCTCAGTTTTAAAAGAGCCCCCCCTTATTCTGCAACTATGTCCCCTAGTTCTAGTTTCCCCGATCATTGGGAACATCCTCGGTGCATCCACCCGATCAAGGCCCCTCACGATCTTATATGTTTCAATGAGATCGCCTCTCATTCTTCTAAACTCCAAAGAGTAGAGTTCCAAACTACTTAACATCCACTGGTTCTCCCCTATCCACGCTACTAGTTACATCCTCGAATAATTCTATAAGATTCGTCAGACATGATTTACCTTTTGTAAATCCATGCTGACTTTGTCCAATGATTTCACCACTTTCCAAATGTGCTGCTATCCCATCTTTAATAACTGACTCTAGCAGTTTCCCCACTACCACTCACCGTTCTCCTGTGCTGCGAGTGCACCAAGTTTTGTTCCGATCGGTTGAGATTTGTAAACGTTAGTGAGGTTTAAAAATCTTAAAAACCGCACGAGCGCAGATCGATCTCTTCTCTAGTCACTCCCCGGGACAGTCCGCCCCTTCCTGCGCCATTGCGTCTTTATTACTTAAGCTGAGGATGACCGGCGGAGTCTCCAACCAGACACAATTTGCGGAGGGACCCAAAGCAACCCGAAGCAGCCCAGCCCAGCGTCGGAGTCCCGACCCAGCCCAACATCGGAGACCCGGCCCAGCCCAGCATCGGAGACCCGGCCCAGAGTCGGAGACCCAGCCCAGAGTCGGAGATGTCGTCAAACGGGAAGCGGAGACTCTGATACCGGCGGAGGAGAACGACCAGCAATCAGTGCCCGCTGTGAGTCCCCATCGAATACACCCCCCTCACACACACACCCCAACCACACACACACACACCCAGACACAGCCCCCTCACACCCCTCCTCCCGCACCCATACACATCCCCCCTCCCCCCCGCCCACACACCCATCCTCCGCCCACACACATTATATCAGTTTTGATTAGCTTGTTATAGGAAAGATGCCATTATGCTGGAAAGAGTGCAAAAACGATTCAGGAGAATGTTGCCACAACAAAAAAGCCCAAGTTATAAGGAGGATTGCGCTGATAACTACTTTATTCCTCGGATAAAGCTAGTGCAAATTCGGTGAATGATCTACTTCCATGTCATTTTGTCAAATGCTTGTCAAACCATCCTATAACTGTTACCTTTGACCAGCCAGCTGCTGTTTTGTACAATATACAAAAAATAATAATGTCTAACATTACATTTGAAGCACTGCCTGCTCTATGAACCATGACTAATGCTTTAAGTACATATTGCGTGACTAGTTCAGCGAGTGTTAGGCTGTGGGACATGCCCAGTAGGCCAGATAAAGGGAGAAATAAAAACAAACAACAGTGCCAAAATAATCACAGGCAGAAGCGACCAGTTGGAATACAGAGAAAGAAAGATGGAGCTACCTAAAGTTGAAGCATTCAACAATGTGTCCCAAAGGCACAGAGTGACACTAACATTAAAGTGTTGTCTCTACTACCTGCTGAATTCACTTAGGTTATCCTGACAGCATACTCACCCACCCAAGGCCAATGGTAAGCTTGCATTTGTGGAACTACACAGTCACCAAGAGCTTTGAAATATAGCACCCCATGGCCTTGTTTATAATAGCCGCAGACTTCAATCAGGCCAACCTCAAGAGTGAGCTCCCAAATACTATCAGCACACCTCCTGCCCATCTGGGGGCCTAAACTCCCTCAACCATTGCCAAGCCACCATGAAAAATGCATCCCGCTCCATTCCTAGAACGGTCTTTGGTAAAGCATAAGAATCAGCAAAGTGTATAGAGGACTGTGTACCATAGGATTATGTGAGTTCCCCAACCGGAAACCATGGATGAACTGCGGGGTCCAGTGCCAGGTGAAGTCAGAGTCTTAAGGAATTATATCAAACTAGACCAAGTGGGACCTGATGGGCCCCGTCCCCCAACTGGGTGGGGGGGGGGGGTCGCAGCGCGGCACTTACCCCCGGAGACAGGCGCCCCCGGAGCCAATCAGCTCCCACAAGGAAAATTCTGGCATTTATGGAGGCATCCAATCGTCCCCACGTTGAGGGAGGAGGGGGCAGGGGGCAAGGATGCGTTCTCAGTCACTTATCATACTTCCTATACAGTCACGACAGAAGACAAGAGCGGCAATAAAGGGGACTTTTTCTGGTTGGCTGCCAGTGACGAGCAGAGTTCCGCAGGTGTCGTTGCTGGAGCCGCTACTCTTCATGTTGCATATTAATGATTTGGATGAGGGGATTGAAGGCTTTGCGGCCAGGTTTGTGGATGATACGAAAATAGGTGGAAGGACAGGTTGTGTAGAGAAAGCAGGGACTGCAGAAGGACAGTGGACAGTGGGCAGGAAAGCGGCAGATGGAATATAGTGTGGCAAAGCATGGAGTCATGCATTTTGGTTGTAGGAATAAAGGCGTAGACTATTTTCTAAATGGGGAGATAATCCAGAAATTGGAGGTGCAAAGGGACTTAGGAGTGCTGGTGCAGGATTCCCAAAAAGTTAATCTGCAAGTCGAATCGGTAGTAAGGAAAGCAAACTCAATGCGAACATTTATTTCAAGAGGGCTTGTATAGAAAAACAGGGATGTAATGCTGAGGCTCTATAAAGCGCTGGTAAGGCAACATTTGGAACATTGTGAGCAATTTTGGGCGCCATATCTGAGGAAGGATGTTCTGGTTCTGGAGGGAGTCCAGAGGAGGTTTACAAGAACGATCCCAGGAATGAGTAGGTTAACCTATGATGAGCATTTCTCAGTACTGGGCCTGTACTCGCTGGAGATTAGAAGAGGGGGGACCTCACTGAAACATACAGAATAGTGAAAGGCTTGGATAGAGTAGATGTGGAGAGGATGTTTCCACCAGTGGGAGAGTCTAAGACTAGAAGTCATAGCCTCAGAATTATAGGTCTTTCTTTTAGGAAGGAGATGAGAAATTTCTTTAGTCAGAGGGTGGTGAATTTGTGGAATTATTTGCCACAGAAGGCTGTGGAGGCCAAGTCAGTGGATATTTTGAAGGCAGAGAGAAGGCAGAGATAGATAGATTCTTGATTAGTACACATGTCCGAGGTTATAGGGAGAAGGCAGGAGAATGGGGTTCGGAGGGAGAGATAGATCAGCCATGATTGAATGGCGGAGTAGACAATGGGCCGAATGGCTCACTTATGACGACTGTACAGCCAAATTGGACTCTATCTCCACCTCCAAGTTTGTCCAAGACATTATGTTGGTAGGATGGATCACCAATAATGGCAAGACGGATTACAGGAAGAAGAAAGAAATTAGTAACATGGTGTCAGGACAATAATCTCTCCCTCAATGTCAGCTAGACAAAGGAACTCATTATAGACTTCAGGAAGTGTGGCGGAGTATATGCTTCAATGATGTCAAAGTGGAAATGGTTGAGTGCTTAAAGTTCCTTGACGTTAATTTTACCAATGATCTGACATAGACTAACTGCATTGATCCGACAGCCAACAATACACATTAACACCTCTAATTTCATTGGCGACTGAGCAAATTCAGAATGTCTCCAATGACTCCGACAGACTTCTACAGATGCACCAAAGAAAGCATACTATCGGATTGCATAACAGCATGTTTTGTGAACAGCCATCAAATTAACAGCCACATCAACCCAAATTCCACTTCCACACATATTGCTGGATCTATTCAGTATTTCCTATATTTTCTGTATTTATTTATTTATGGAAAAAAAAAATGTTTTTCGATTAACACTGCAGAGTATTTTGACTATTCAATGTATTGTACAGATTTGGGTGATTGTTGCAGCTGCAGCCAAGTGCAAATATTGACACAAAGTGCTGGAGTAACTAAGGGAGTCAAGCAGTAGGAATGCTGCCAGGACAATGAGCCTTTAGGGCCAACTGCAGCTCGGACTTTGAAAATGCCGCCAAAATCTGGTGATTTTTGTGTACAACTCCTCAGTGGACTATTTCTATACACTTTCTGATTAATCAAGGATTGTGCGGATGTATAGTAATAATGTATTGAACTGAATGCAAAAAAAATTTCACTGTACCTTGGTGCATGTGATAATAAAGAATCACTGAACATCTCTGGAGAATGTTTAGGTGACATTCTTGGACGGTAAAAGGGTCCTGAACCAAAACATCACTTATTCATGTTCTCCAGAGATGGTGTCCTACCTGCTGAGGCACTCCATCACTTTGTCTCTCATCTACAATTCATTGTGTCTATGTGAAAAAATTATTTTAAAATAATAATTTGCAGATATAGACCAGCTCATTGGAAACCACATAGTAAAAGTTATTTATAATGGTAATTTCATTTCTTTGTAAACGGCATCCAATTGCACTTCTCCTTTACAGAAGGATTTTTAAAAACCATACAGTACAGAAGAGGAATTTGGCTATCAGTACACCCATTATGGAATTCATCTGCATGGAATGTTGCAGATGTAATGACGATCTGATAGTTATGATAGAAAATACAATCAAAATTCAAGTATGCAACCGAGCAAATGATTTTCTCCATCTGAAGTACAGATTACAGCAGGGGTCGGCAACCTTGTTCTGCATGTCTGTGAGCAGATGGCGGGCCACATCTATCACGTGTACACAAAGATCCCACCCCTTCGAGGACGCCACCCAGAGCAATGGCCCCTAGTTACGGGTAAAGATGGTTACGGGCGCTCACGAACATGGCACACCTATGGACCATTGCCTTAGCTCTGTCCAGAAGGCGGTGGCTCAAATACTCATACTTACTTGTCCCCGGCCTATTGATAACCCCGATCCCGACAGTATGTTTAAGAACTGCGGATACTGGAAAAATCGAAGGTAGACAAAAAAGCTGGAGAAACTAAGTGGGTGAGGCAGCATCTATGGAGCGAAGGAAAAGGCGACATTTCTGGTTGAGACCCTTCTTCAGACTGGTCTCAGAGCAGCGTCAGCCACTTCTGAAGAAGGGTCTCGACCCGAAACGTCGCCTATTCCTTTGCTCCATAGATGTTGCCTCACCAGCTGAGTTTCTCCAGCTTTTTTGTCTACCTCCGATCTCGTCAGTGAAGCCCAGACGCAGGTGTGCGGCCGTGCTGGCGGCTTTGCGCAGGATGCTGTACAACCAGAGCTCGGCGATCCTCGGCAGCTCCGCCATTGCGGCAGCCAGCGCAGGCCTCCTTGCATCACCGCGGCCTCGGGCTCGACAGGTACTGGAGATGAAGGAAGTCAGCAAGCCGGATAAATACGGGGAAAAAAATACGCCTGCAGGCCGGGTGATTTTGGGTTACGGGCCGCATTTGACCCAGGGGGCATAGGTTGCCGACACCTGGTCTGTGGGATTGATTATCATCATGCAGGAAGGACATAACACCACTGACCAAAGTTCATCAAATGCCATTCTTTCCAACACTTGGCATTAGGTACCTGATCTTTATGGAAAGCAATAGAAGCTATGTTTGCATTCAAAAGACAAAATTATGGATCTTAAAAGGAACTCCTGATTTTCTTCATATCGAGAAGATCTAGCCAGATAAATTATTTACCAAAGGCTCCAAGAACAACAATGAGGAAAGAACAAAATGCAATTTCAGAAGAGAGAAGCTGAATGAATAAACAAGGTAGAATTATTTAACTTGAGGGAAGTCAATAACTGTGAAACAATCTGGATGCATCCCACGCATTGTGATGGAGGAAAATGTATGTGCGGCTGGAAAATTAATTAATCAATAATAAGTAACACAACCACTTGCCTTGGACTGTTTAAGTAGATTCTTTTCCTTTTAGAGATCGGCATACCACATTGTTCTACAATAGTGTTTACTATTGTGCCAGCTGCTTATTTTTTCTGTTGTACATAACATTTTAGATACACAGCAAGTTACATTATTATATTTCTCAATAAAACAACTGATTTACCTGTGTCGGATTCTCTTTGCTCACTCCTAGATGGACTGACAGTGAACGGAAGTTTACGTTTCATCGAAGTTTTCTCTTTCACTTCTTTTTCCAACTCACTACGGTCTATTTTAGGCGTTCTGTTGTAGGATGTAACTTTCTCTTTATTCTAAAAGACAAAATAAATATATTAACCTAAAGATAACTAGTTACAGTATCGTTCATCGGCTGTCATAGAAAGACAAATTTCAAAAGTATCAAAAAGATAAACAAATAACCCAATCTCTCTGCTCAGATGAAAATTCACATCGACTCCAACTTACTGTACACTACATTTAACATCAGCAACTTGTTTTGAAATATGCCTGAGAAGCATGCATGTGATAACATATATCTGGGTCTATTTTTCATGGAATGTTCTCAAATTTGTGTTCCGACCTCTCCAATGGGCTTTTTTCTATCTTGTGAAGTACATTTTCTAGGATGCCTTGACTGGAGACCTTTTATGTACATTTCCTCCAGGAATTGCTTTCATAACTGGGAAAGATGATTAATATCCCAGCATGGTGACGTCTCAATGTAAACCTCTCGCTCCCCCGAACGTACAGCACTCCACTCACTGCAACAACCCCGACTGGGTGATCAAACCTGCCGACAAGGGAGGTACCGAGGTAGTCTGGCGCGCTGATCTCTACTGGTCTGAGGCCAGGTGCCAACTCTCAGACACCTCCGCCTACTTATCCTTGGACCATGACCCCACAGACGAGCACCAGGTCATTATCTCAAACACCGTCACGGGCTTCATCACCTCCGGCTCCCTGCACTCCAAGCCTCCAACCTCATCGTTCCCCAGCCCCGCACGGCCGAATTTTACAATCTCCCCAAAATCCACAAACCTGACTGTCCTGGCAGACCCATTGTTTCTGCTTGTTCTTGTCCCACCGAACTTATTTCCACAGAGCTCGACTCCATCCTATCCCCCTTGGTCAAATCCCTCCCTACCTATGTCCAAGATACCTCACATGCTCTTCCGTCTCCTCCATGACTTCTGTTTTAGAGGCCCCCCACTCCCTCATCTTCACCATGGACGTCCAGTCACTCTACACCTCCATCCCCCATCAGGAGGGTCTTAAAGCCCTCCGTTTCTCCCTCGACCGCAGAACCAACCAATCCCCGTCTACAAATACTCTCCTCTGCCTAGCAGAGCTGGTCCTTACCCTCAACAGTTTTTCCCTTGACTCCTCCCTTTTCCTCCAAATCCAAGGCGTCGCCATGGGCACGCGCATGGGCCCCAGCTATGCCTGCCTCTTTGTAGGGTATGTCGAACAATCCTTGTTCGAGGTATACCGTGGTCCTATCCCCGAACTCTATCTCCGCTACATTGACGACTGCATTGGTGCTATCTCCTGCACCCATGCAGAACTCACTGTCTTCATCCATTTCACCACTAACTTCCATCCGGCACTCAAATTCACCTGGACCATTTCCGACATCTCCCTCCCGTTTCTGATCAGTCCTTCATAAGCCAGGGTACTGTTTAATTCACCTCTACCCATTGGGAACCTTGGACTTTGTATACGGAACTGATGTGCAACAATGCTGTGGATTATATTCTGCACTCTGTATCTTCTCCATTGCTCTATTAATTGTAATTGAGTTTGAACTGATTGTATATGTATATCTGATCTGTTTGGATATCATGCAAAACAAAGCTTTTCACAGTATCTCTGCACACATGACAACAATAAACCTAAATGAGGATATTGCCAGGACTGAGGGCCTGAGCTTTCGGGAGAGGTTAGACAGGCTAGGATTCCTTGGAGCATAGGAGACAGAGGGGTGATCGCATAGTGTGTATAAAATCATGAGGAGAACAGATACTGTGAAAGGACAGTTGCAGGTAGAAGGTACAGGAGCCTGAAGACTGTAACGACCAGGTTCAGGAATAGCTACTTCCCCACAGTCATCAGGCTATTAAACTTGGCTCAGACAAAACTCTGAACATTAATAGCCCTTTATCTGTTATTTGCACTTTATCAGTTTATTTATTCATGTGTGTATATATTTATATAATGGTATATGGACACACTGATCTGTTTTGTAGTCGATGCCTACTATGTTCTGTTGTGCTGAAGCAAAGCAAGAATTTCATTGTCCTATCAGGGACACATGACAATAAACTCACTTGAATCTGAAATTAGGTCGCCGTAGTGGGACAGGCCCTTAATTCTCCCTCTCACCCCATTCTCCTGCTTTCACCCCATAACCCCCGACACCCATACTAATCAAAAAATCTATCTATCTCTGCCTTAAAATATCCATTGACTTGGCCTCCATAGCCTTCTGTGACAATGAATTCCACAGATTCACCACCCTCTGACAAAAAAACCTCCTCCCCATCTCCTTCCTAAAGGAATGTCCTTTTATTTCAAAGCTATTACCTATGGTTCTAGACTCTCCCACCCGTAAACCTCCTCTGGACCCTCTTTAGCGCCTGCGCATCCATCCTCAGATATGGGGCCAAGCGTAGGGGGGGAAAAAAGAACTACATGGTACAGGCTTAAAGTGAGAAGGGGAGAGATTTAATAGGAACCCAAGGAACAACTTTTTTCACAGAGGGTGGTGGAACAAACTGTCATAGGAAGTTGTTACATTTTTAAATTATATTTAGTTAGAGAAAGTCTTTGAGGCAGGAAACATAACAATATTTAAAAGACGTTTGTACAGGTATGTGGATAGGAAATGTTTAGAGGGATAAGAGCCACCTGTGGGCAAAAGGGACTAACTTGGATTGGGCTGAAGGGCCTATTTCTGTGGTATACGACTAGATGACTCCAGTTAACAAATAAACAAAAACGTAACACAAGCACAGGACGGTGACGATTAGAATGCAGGAGAAATTTTGGAAACATTTCCAGGTGGAGAATCAAAATGCCCATGTTTCACCGAAGTCACTGCTGAGATTTAAAAAAAAACTAAAGGAATTGATATTTTATGAATAAATACACTGAGGGAAACCATATCAAAATAGGATCATTAAATCACAGAATTAGAAAGATTAGGACAATATGTGATTCAATGCACATATGAGGTTGCATCTCTTAAATCAGACTAATCCATATAAAGTAGACATTAGGAACTTCAGATGTTGGTTTACAAAAAAAGAGTGCTCGGAGTAATTCAGTGGGTCAGGCAGCATCTTTGCAGAGCATGGAAAGGTGATTTTTGGGTTGGCACTTTTTCAGTGATAGTTGTGGGGGGGGGGGGGGGGGGCGGAAGAGAATAAATCTGATGAGGTGTGGGAAGAACTAAGTCTGGGAAATGATAGGTATATATAGATGAAAGGAGGATTTGATTGGAAGATGGTTGAACAAAAGCCAGAGATGAAAAGACTAAAAAAAGAAAATAAGTATAGAAGATGTGTGGAATGTGATGCCAGAGGAAGGAATATCGGTGGAACGGCATGGCGGGGAGGGGGGAAGGGAGAAATGGGCTTGAATCCAGATGAGGTAAAGGAAAGAGGGGGGGAAAGAGGGGGGAAAGAGGGGGTGGGCGTTCATAGGTTAGTTACTTAAAATTGGAGAATTCAATGTTCATACAGTTAGATTGTCAGCTTATAGGGAGAGGTTTGACAGGTTAGCACTTTATTCCTTGGAGCATCGGAGACTGATGATCATTAGTGTAGGCAACATCAAATTAAGAGCTAGTAAAAAAACATTATCAGCACCGATTACTTTTCCATGTTGTGATTTCTACAAAACACGGGTTCTATGTGCATCTAATGTAATAGGATAATTGTGGACATTAACTATTTTAACTTCAAGGCCTTTACTGTCAATGTTTCTAGCAGTTTTTAATTTTACAGCGACATATAGCATGAAAACACTTCCTTCGACCTAACACGCCCATGTTAACCTACTCCCAAATTAAACAACAATCTGATTTATTGTGACTTGGATACTGAGGTATTGAGCATTAGTGCCAAGCTGAAAAATGTGAAGAGTTATACTGGAAAGTACAGGCGTGGAGAGAGAAGAGGAGATTCCATAGAAACAAATTACATAGTTACTTCATTAAGCAAATATATTATAAATTATGTACAATTGTTTTGCAACTACAGATAATGTGAACAAATTGAGATTCTTATCAATGCAATTCATACATATTTTGAAATCGCATTGTGGGACAATAGGTAAACTTGATTTCTCTTTGAGGTAATACCAGGAGAATGTTGCTGAGAACAGGAAAATAGTAACAAACAAGAAACAAAGCATAGCACAGCCACAAACAATCAGATATATAAGACTGGCTAATCCATTTTTCTAATGTGGCTGAGAATAAACGTTGATCCAAATAAAATCTCCCATTTTTGCTTTAAGAATTTCATGTGATCTTTTACTAATGTCAGAACAAGGTAATATGGTGGGCAGCATCAAAGTTAAATAGTCCACCCTAAAGATGATTTTTAAAGCAGAGATAGATAAATTCATAATTAGTGCGTGTGTCAGGGGTTATGGCGAGAAGGCAGGAGAATGGGGTTGGGAGGGGGAGATAGATCAGCCATGATTGAACGGTGGAGTAAACTTGATGGGCCAAATGGCCTAATTTTCTAAAGCTATCCATATGGTATCGCTCCACACACACTTGCTGTAATTGTCATTTCACTGAATAATCACTAACACCACCCTTAATTAAATCAATGGAAAGTACACTGTATCCAATCTTTTATGAGGGGATAAGAATATAAAAGCAAGGATGTAAAGCTGAGGCTTTATAAGGTGCTGGTGAGGCCATAATTTGAATATTGTGAATAGTTTTGGGCCTCATATCCAAGAATAAAAGATTTATGAGAATGATGACAGGGATGATTGGGTTAACATGTGAGGGGTGTTTGATGTTTCTTGGCATGTACTTGCTGGAGTTTAGAAGGATGAGGGGAGGGGGGGGGGGGGGGGGGGGGGGATCTCATTGAAACCTACCCAATAATGAAAGGCCTAATTAGAGCAGATGTGGATAAGATGTTTCCGGTAATGGAAGTCTTGAACCAGAGGGCACAGCCTCAGAATAAAAGGATGTACCTTTAGAATGGAAATGATGAGGAATTGCTTCAGCCAGAGGGTGGTGAATCTGTTGAATTAATTGCCACAGCTGACTGTGGAGGTCAAGACATTGGGTATTTTTAAAGCGGAGATTGATAGGCTCTTGATTATTAAGGACGTCAAAGGTTATGGGGTGAAGGCAGGAGAATGGGGTTGTGAGAGAAAATAGATCAGCCATGACCGAATTTCAGAGTAGACTCGATGGGTCGAATGGTCTAATTATGCTCCTATGTCTTATATTGGTATCATGAAACAATTTATTATTTTTACTAGCTTGAATAAGGCTTTAAAAATAAATGGGAAAATTAGCGCAGTCAGTTATTCATAACACAGGGGGTTCCTGTACTTTGCCATATTGAAACGGTTGACAAAATCCTTGTACAGCTTTAACTTGCACATCACAATACACCTTTAACATGATAAAAATCCACGGTCATTGGTAATCATCTTTATTTGTTCAACTTGGTACTTCATGGGAGTACAATTAAATGTTTAATAATTACTCCACCGTTCAATCATGGCTGATCTATCTCTCCCTCCCAACCCCATTCTCCTGCCTTCTCGCCATAACCCCGGACACCCGCACTAATTATGAATTTATCTATCTCTGCCTTAAAAATATCTCATCTTTAGGGCAGACTATTTAACTTTGATGCTGCCCACCATATTACGCTGTTCTGACATTAGGTCATAAAGTCATATGTAATAGGAGCAGAATTAGGCCATTTGGCCCATCAAGTTTACTCCACCGTTCAATAATTCAAATGTACCCGTAATTCTGCCACGTAAAAATTGGCGTTGGTCCATGGCTTATGGCCTCGCTCTTTCCTGCAATCCAGATGCTTATGAAAACATTGAAAATGCTAGAAATACTAAACAAGTCTATCGGATGCGAAGCAGAGCCAACATTTCAGTACGAAGACCCCAGTCTGACCAAGTGCCTTCTCAATGAATGGAAAAACACCAAGTGCTCCAACTTGAGTGTTTCTAGCATTTGTTTTTATTTCAATTGTTCGCACCTGGAATTTTTAAATTATCTTTAACCAATTTAACCCAGTAATCAGCCAAAATCCATATATTTTAATGCAAAATGTGTTAAATGTTAGAAAATTAATATTACTCCTTTGTTCACAAGGAATCGCTTGAACTTCATCAGATTGCCACAGAAACTACCCTGCCACCCTCTCCCATTTCTCTTCCACCTTTTGGGAGCAGATACAGAAGCTTGAAAGCTCCAACATCCAGACTTCAAAACAGCTTCTCCCCACTGCTATCTTGAACCAGCAACCTCTTTCACACACCACAGTCAAGGATGCTACCACATACTATTACTCTAAATTCTACCTCATTATAGTATTCCATTATTGAGCTTGAATATTCTTTGGAACTACTGAGATTTTGCTCTACAATCTTGCACCATTCGGCTGTTTTTTTCACATCCACATTTTTTTTAATGTTAACCGTTTACTCTGAGCTTCATGTGAACAAGGAATTTAATTGCAACCGAGTGAATATGACAGTAAACTAATCTACGATTGGACTCCATATCAACTTTATTCCTCAGCCCCGAGTTTAAAACAAAAATACATTTTGTTTTTAAACCATTCAGTTACAAAATGTTAGCACAAGTAATTTGTAATTCAATTTACATTCTGTACAAAACAGCTTTTCATTGTTCAGATGTTAAAATGTTTGAATTGGAATCATATAAGTTTGCACCACATTCTCTCAAGCTCTTGATGTGGCCATGGAGTTTACGACACAAAATGTTTTATAAATGTGATGTCTTTACCAACCCGAGAGGTTCATAAATGCAAAAAAATCTTGCCTTACAATCGTTTCTATCAATTAAATCCAAACTATCTCTGAGTTATTGACCGCTTCACCTTAGGGAAACAGGTGTTTCCTATTCACCATATCAAAGTCTCAGTTTTACACAATCAGTTCAATCTCACAGCCTCCTTTGTTCTGAATACAAAGAACACAGGAAAATAGGAGCAGGACGAGTCCACCTGGCCCCTCAAGCATGAAATGTAATTCAATATATTCACAGTTTGTTTATCCCAGCCCTCAACTCCACTTCTATGCTAGTTTTGCATAGTCCTCATCCTCAAACGTATATCTACATCAATTTTAAATACTTCTAATGAGCTATCCTCTACAGCATTTTGGGGCAGAGATTTACCGAACTCACAAATAGGACATTTCCACACACCTCAGTTTCAAATGACAGGCCCATTGTCTTAAATTAGGACTCCTTGTTTAAATTCTACGAGTGAAAACATTTCAACATCCATTCTGTCAAGCCCCCTTACACGCTTAAATAACATCTCCCCTTGGAACATAGAACGATACAGAGCAGGAACAGGTCTTTCAGCCAATAATGACACAGTCGAACAAAGTACCAAATTAAACTAAATTCTTGTGCTTGCACATGAACCCTGCCCCTCCATTCCCTGCAGATTCAAAAAGCCAAAAGCCTCTTAAATGCCACTACCATATCAGCTTACTTCATCACCCCAGACAATGTGTTCCAGGCACTATGGAAGTTATAGTTATATGGAAGTTATATAGAAGAGCACTTAATTAAAGCATTTATCATAGCACAGCTATTTTATGTAATCAGACATCAGCTTATTTTATTTAGCCTCACGTGATTGTAAGCCATTTAACAGCACTTAATTAAATCATATATCTAGTAATCAAGACACTGAACAAGTTACTTATTTCTACTTTTGCATCTTTGTATTCTTAATAAATACATTTGTATCTTTGTACTAAACTTATAAACTAATATGTAACATTATAATATGGTGTGTGTAACCTTGGCTGTAGCTAAAACATAATGGTGGCAAAGTAGACATAGCTGGGAGATTAGAGTACCAGTTTGGAATTTAAGGGCGGCGAAAGAGGAAGAGATATGAGGGGAAATGTAAAGTTTAATAAGACTGAACCAAGGTCGGAAATTAATGGTGGGAGACAGAGAATATTAGAATCGAAGATAGATTGATGCGA
Organism: Amblyraja radiata; assembly: GCF_010909765.2. NCBI lineage: Eukaryota > Metazoa > Chordata > Chondrichthyes > Rajiformes > Rajidae > Amblyraja > Amblyraja radiata. Next base: position 81,675,577 of record NC_045959.1, read on the forward strand.
GATGAGTACAGCATGCAAGATAAGGTAGAAGAGATAGGGCTGAAAAACCTGTAATAAAAAGCTGGCTGTTTCTGTAAATCGGAGAGCAATTAGAGAACGGACAGGTGGTGTCATCTCTGAATGTTCGAGCCGATGTTTGCAAATAAAGGCTTTCATCTTCTTGAAGAATTCTCCGTGTCTGTGTCATCTTATCCAACCCTGAGTCCCTAAACCACGACAGCATCTACCACAATGTGTAAAAAATCTTGCCGCTTGCATCTCTAAACTTCTCTCGCCTTAAAGCTATATCCTCGTGTCAGTGTCAGAGCTGTACGATACAGCTCTTTATTCGTCCTCGGAGGAAAATTGATCTGCCGACAGTCAGAAAACACAAGGTACACAAAAACTTGAAATTAAAAGTGAAAACAAAGAAAAAGACAAAGACAAGTTGGTTAGCTGCCATGAGCACAGCGCCTTCACCGGAACAAATGAACAAAAACAAACATATATGTATCCCCTGAGCAAAGGATTCTAAACTAGAGAGCCTGCCGCCGCCGCCGCCCCCCCTCCTTCCGGTCCCCATTTGCTCCTCCACCATTCCTCATAGCAGTCCCCCCACGCCGGGTCCCCATTGTTCTTCAAGGCGGTCCCCCCCCACGCCAGGTCCCCATTGTCTTCCCCACCCCCCTCACACTCATCGATCGTGAGGCCCCACCGCCCCTGAAGCTCCTGTTGCCGCAGAAGCCACCGAGGCTCCCGCCGCCGCTGAGGTTCCCATCACAGCCGCTGCTGAGGCTCCCATCGGCCCCGATAGGCCTCACTGCCTGACTTCTCCGCAGTTCCCTGGGGCAAGTTCCGGTCTCTGGTTGTCATTCTGGTCGTCGGCAGTGAGGTGGGTGGATCGGGCCAGTGCGACTCCCTGGGATACTCCCGCTGCGCTGTGCACAGAAGTAGACCCTTCAAGCCCATCTTGTGCATGGTTGGCATGTTCGGCTAGTCCCATTTTCATGTTTGGCCCATATCCATCTGAACTTCTTATCCGTATATCTGTTCACATTTATTTTAAAAAGGTGTAACTGTATCCACTGCTATAGCTTCCTCTGGCAGCTCATTCCAATGCTTCAGTGAAAAAGTTGCCCTAAAAAAAGGTATCTAATTCCCCCAGAGGAAATCATTTACGGATCTTCCTCTGTTTTTTTTTTGCTATACTATATGTCGCTAAGTCCCCCTTTTTTTAAAGTATTACTCTGCAAGGGGCGGAGCTAATTGAAACTAACTACGGAAGTTTACAAGAAATATCCCACCAGGGGGTGGGTTACACGCACAGTATCTCTATATGCTGTGAATTCTGACGTTTATTAAAAATTATTTAGCCTATCTGTCACACTCTTTATCTATTCTTTTTAAGGCACTTTTTCCTTGGGAGATACCTGCAGGGCTTTGGAATTGGGCTCACCCACCCAGCAACCAAAAGTTTTATTTTAAATATTGTGTTACTTCATCTGAAACAAGGGAAACCATGTAAGCTTTAATGCAAGATGATCCTTTGAGGAAAACTGGAGGAATTACCTTTTGTAGTTGGAATATTAGGGGCGTTAATGAGCCAATTAAAAGGGGGTAGGTCTTAGTCCATCTAAAATCAATTAATGCTGAAATAATATTTTTACAGGAGACGCATCTCAAGGATGGAGCTCATAACAGGCTGAAGGCTAACTGGATTGGCCAACTATATCATTCTACTTTTCTTTCTAAAGCTAGGGGTACTGCAATCATAATTCGTAAAGGCACATCATTCAAACACAAAGCCACTATAGCCGATAAGGAGGGTAGGTACATCATAGTATCTGGGAAACTATATTCAACCCCACTTACTATTGTGAATATCTACGCCCCCAACTTTGACAACGCACAATTTTTTAATAAAATAATGAATACAATCTCAGATTTCACCCAGCAAAATCTGATAATTAGACCAACTGTGTTCTGGACCAATATCTGGATAAATCCTCACACCAAAGGAGATATAATACAAAATCAAGATCTAGCGAACTCCTAAATATGTATATAAAAAATACAAATATAACCGATGTATGGAAGATTGCGAATCCATCCGGAAGAGAAAACTTTTTTAATTCAGCCGTGCACAAAACATATACACGTATTGATTAATTTTTGGTGGATACAAAACAAATCCCTTTTACAACAAATCCCAAATATCATAATAATATTATTTCCGATCATTGCCCCTTAACATTCTCCTTAAAATTAGAAGGAATGCACAATAAAAAAATGTTCTGGAGATTTAATCCTCAAATATTAAACGACCCAGCTTGCTGTGAATATTTGAAGCAACAGATGGAATTATTTTATGAGACAAATGACACAACTTGTATTTCGGCCTCGTTATTATGGGAATCTTTTAAGGCCTTTATTAGAGGTTCTATTATCTCATATCAAAATTAAAAAAACAGGAAGGACCAATTGGATTTAGAAGAACAGATTAGACAGCTCGATTCAGAAAATGCTACCGATCCTTCTATTGATAAACACAATAAGATAGCAGTATTAAAATTTAAAATTTAAGTTAAATCAAATTATCGTTATTTCAAAATACTAAGCAAAAAACTGTTGAATTCGGTGACAAACCGCACAAACATCTGGCACGTCAGTTGAGAAAAATGGAAAAAGAGCATACCGTTCAAAAAATTGGATCAGAAAAAGGTGAGCTGCTTACACTCCCTAATGAGATCAATGAAAGAAAAACTTCAGTAGAAACGATAAAGATTAAAAACTTCCTTGACAATTGCAATCTTCCGTCACTTAATGCGGCGGAACATGAAGAACTAGGAGCGCATATTAAAATAAAAGATATTGAAGAGACTATTAAATCACTGAATAATGGTAAAACGCCAGGCCCAGATGGGTTTAGTAACGAATTTTATAAAAGATTTCATGAATTAATCTCTCCTTGTTTACAAGACCTTTATATACACGCATTTAAAGAACAGACGCTACCACAAACTTTAGCCGAATCAACTATTACACTGATACCCATAAAAGATAAAGATCTCGATGAACCAGGATCATATAGAGCAATAGCTCTTTTAAATACAGACCAGAAAATATTAGCTAAAACCCTGGCAAGAAGACTAAGTGAATACGTTAGTAAATTAATACACCCTGATCAAACTGGGTTTATACCCAAGAGACTTAAGACGCCTGTTTAATATAATGTACTCAAATAGAACGATAAAAGAAGACTTATCAATCATTTCATTAGACGCAGAAAAAGCATTCGATCAAGTAGTATGGGAATATCTCTTCACAGTATTGCAAAAATTCCAACTAGGAGAAAACTTTATTTCATGGATAAAGTTGTTGTATAACAAGCCGACTGCCAGAATACTGACCAAACAAACACTCTCACCTAAATTTCAATTATCCAGGGGCAATTGACAAGGGTGTGCATTATCACCACTGTTATTTGCCCTTGCGATTGAACCTTTAGCTGAAAGTATAAGAGAACATCCGAACATTCATGACTATAATACTAAATACTCTAATAATAAGATATCGTTGTATGCAGACGATGTACTATTATATATTACCAACTCCCAACTTAGTGTTAAAATGAGTTCTTTTTGCCAGTCTATTCAAGAAAACTTGAGTCAAACCATTGCTGCTAAAATCAGTTCTTTATTCTGTCAGCGCTGGAGAATTCTTTAAACCTTCCAACACAGAGTTAGAAACTCTGGGGCAGGTCGAAAGAATTACTGACTTTGGCATAAATGTAACACATTATATAGGTAAAAGACAAGGATAGTACAAAAGGAGTGGCAAACTATTAACCAATCATTATGGTTTACCATACATTTAACTTATTTGCATTAACCAATCAACTAAATCCTTTCCATTGATTGACAACACGTATAGTCACATGATTTTCCCTTTTCCAGCCCCTTTACAACCTTCTTCCCCTCTGTGGTTTCTTCAACCTCTTTGCTCAAAATCATTTTATTTCAATAAAGCAAAACCACAGATATACAACTAATTCTCAGAATATATACATAATACAGCAATCACACAACACATACATACAAAACATATTTTCACTTTTGGAAGAGAAAGTTATTTCTAAAACTCCGATTTAAACAAAGTCTAATACTTACAATCATAATTAAACACAATACACTTCACAATTAATTTCCTTACAACCACATAGTTAAAATACAGTTACTTATGGATTACAAAGATTAAAGATGAGTTTTGCCTCATTCTTACAAAGTGATAAAGACAAAGTTCTAATCACACAATTCCCAACTACAGACACATAAAGGCCATTAATTGTCACACTTGATTGCTTCTTCCCAAGCTCGGGTCTAATTTCATTCTGTATTACAACCTCCCCCTACTATCTCTGGAGGAAAGGAATGTAACGCTTCTTCACTAAAAGCATTCCTCACAACAAATGAAAGAGTATCAAAACAGAGTTACTTTCTCAGTTTCTGGTAACCATAAGAAATCCTTTTGCAAAGGTCACACAACCATCACCTATGCCTTATCTCTTATCCCAACATAAACACATGTAAACAGCACAAACCATCTCACAGTCTAGTATCTACCCTTGGTGCCTACAATCCCATAGGCAACCATAAATCGCCTTAAATGACACAGCCAAACTCTGAGATGTGTCACAAAGGAAGAAGGATGGTGCCCATGTCATGGAGAAAGATCCCATTTATAACTTCCATTATAAACAGCAACCTAAACCAACTACAACTTATCACAGCATGATTATTGCTTCAAAGCAATAAATAAAGATATGCCTATTCAGATCAACCTTTCCATGTTATGATAAGCCATCTGTTCTCCTGTGTGTGTTCTTTGTTCTTTATTTCTTTGTGGAGGCCTGTATTTCTGAAAGTCCCCAACTCCAAACCCTTCTCTTGCAACTTAACACAAGTTCCTTAAGAACTTATCATTTGAGCAATTTTATTATATATTTCCTCATTCCCTCTTCTGGTCATATTATGACCACTAATAGGATAATAACACAGCATAGACTCATCAGCATTGGCTTATTAGTCATCCAAGTTTATTCCTAACCTCAGATGCTTTATAGCCCCCAAAACCCGGACCACGTAGGTCGGCAGGTTGGCTTGTTGACACCAATGCTGTTCCCTACTCCTCTGCTGTGTTTCAAACCCTAGCCCTTGGGGTGCTCAACTATTCTAGGCTTCATACCACTAGTCTATCACCAATTTATTCATTCTTATACATTTATCTTCTAACAATTCTTTTTCAACCTGCGCATTTACCATCCTTACAACATCCTCATCCTTCATATTGGAATTTCTTCTTCTTCTAGATGTTGCAATAATATCTTCTCACCAGTTTTCACATTACCCAAGGCTGTCATTAGTCTAGCACTAATAATCTAACAATAGCAATTCCCACGAACAAACACAAAACCACTATTGCTGCTCATATGGCCATACTAATGATCCAATTATATAACCATACAACAATTACAGCACTGAAACAGACCATATCAGCCCTTCTAGTCCGTGCCGAACACTTATTCTCCCCTACTCTCAGTGGGAAAAGCGTATCCACGTCAACTCTGTCTATCCCTCTCATCATTTTAAAGACCTCTGTCAAGTCCCCCCTTAACCTTCTGTGCTCCAAAGAATAAAGACCTAACTTATTCAACATTTCTCTGTAACTTAGTTGCTGAAACCCAGGCAACATTCTAGTAAATCTCCTCTGTACTCTCTCTATTTTGTTGACATCCTTCCTATAATTAGGCAACCAAAATTGTACATTGTGTATCCTCACAACCCGGGTAAGAATGCTCATTGTCACGAGGTAGTGGCAAACAGTTAGACGGTGGGTCTAAGGTCTCATCATAAGGGATGGTGACAGTTACTAACAGTTGACATATTACTAACCGTTCAGTCCTCCCCCCTTCTGGAGACACTGCAAATAGGCTATTGACTGTAACACACAGTTTGTCCTTTACCAAATAATTCATTATGGGCTTGTCCAAACATGATAGAGTCTCTTTCTTCCAATGCCCGTTTTTACTGTCTCTTTTGCTCATGTCCTTTCTTCTGTAACCAAAGGTATACCTCTAATGCTTCTCGATAGCATAATCCATTTTACAAATGTCCCTTTGCCGAGTTTTCTTCCAAGGGATTCCATCTGCAGAAAAAGTCAAACTTGCACCCTCGAAACTAACAGGGTAATTCCCACAGGTGTCGGTTATCTAAGTCTACCTGTCGATCGGGCTGACGCAGTATCCCATTGCAATAGTCAATCTTGGTGACATTCCAGATTCCAAAGGCATCCGGGCCATTGCACTGTACCACATCTCCTTTGCAGAGGTGAAAGATTCTGCTTAATTGTCCCAGGACACATCGTCCAATATTTCCTCGTTTCCTTCATCTGTTGTAACATCAGGGTGCAGAGCAGGATGAATCGCCTCATTTTAATCTATCTGGAATAAGCAAAGGCTCACACAAAAAGCTCATTTCTTACTTAATTAGCTTAAACAACTATTCACTCAATTTAAACGTCCTTCAGTCAGTCAGTCCAGTAATCAGTCGCATACTCTTAACCATGTAGCAAAATAAGGATTCAAAAATAAACTTATTAAGATTCAAACTAACTAAACTTATTAAGATACAACTCCCAAGCAAAGCAGAAATGTAAAAACTAAAAACTCTTGAGTTGAAAATAAAATTACTCTTCTCCCCCCTTTTGATTGGGCTCCCCAATCAATTTGCAGTGGTGCAGATGAACCCATGCAGCACAACCCTCGACCTTGGCAGCGGTCGGAGTGGTGAGGATGACCTAGAAGGGACCATCCCAATGTGGGTCCAAGTGCTTACGCATCCAGTTCCTGATCAGCACATAGCAACCTGGCTCAGTATTAGATGGAACTTTGAGTGCTGGCGCCACACCATATGCAACCCTGACCTGTAAATGAGTTTGCAAAGCACAGGTTAAAGTTAATACATAGGATTTCCGCAGGCGTTATTTTTGCTGTACCAGATGGAGTGGTCTGTATTCTTATTCTGCCCATCTTCTATAGTTCTCCATACTATCCAATACACTGTCTGTTTCTGAAAATTTCAGCAAACAATCAAATCAATCCACTTCGAAATCTCAGCTGGATTGTCACATAATACTGTTTGCATCTTAAAAACAGGTAAAATACAACGGATTAAAATAAACCCAACAAAATTTCAAATTTTCTGTCAAACAGGAGTGATCAAAGATGTTATATTCCAGTGATTTAGCAAAATATCACTTTAACTCATGACTAACCCATTATCAGTCAGTTCCATTGATTTATTACCCTTCTCCAACCAGAATGGTTATCTAAACAAACCATTAAAGCTGGTCGTGTTTCAGTAATTAACTTATTTCCCCTTTTTAATTGAGAAGTTTACCTCACAGCTGAGGGTAGCTGTAAAAAAACTTCACCCCCCTGCTTACAGTTTTTTTTAAAGGAACACACACCAACACTTATAACATGTGATTTACAACAAATAAAAGACTTAACTTCAGCATTCATTCAAAAACATAATGCTACCACCCACATGAGAGACGTTTACACTAATTATTCATTTACTAAAAACATAAATAATTACAAAAACATACTTATAACACTGACATCTTTCCAACTCAATGTAGTCCATTTGAAAGGTCTCAAAGGGACCTGCTGGTAAAGGAGTCTTAACTGGTTCACTGGGCAAGCCTTTACCTGGATTATGCTGCTAGCAAATCAGACATTGCTGGCTGATACGCTGGGACAAGTCAAAAGTTTCAGATGCCACCAGGTCTCTAAAAGCATATCACTTACAGCATTGGTCCCACAATGAGTTGCAAAAGTGTACAAATTCAATAACCCACAACGCAAGCTCGTCAGACCTGCAAGTCTGTCTGGCAGGCGTAACCCATAAGCTAGTGACAGGATCGTACAGACAACCCTGGTCCTGCCACAGCTGTTTTACCTTTGCAGGAGCGTCCTCCTGTATTTGAAGTACTTCTTGGATGGTTGGCATTCCTTTTTTCGAGGGAGACTTATTCCTAGTATAATTTTAGTCTGCCTCATCATGTGGGGCCCAACAATTTGGTGACTCCTAAAAGCTTTCTTAGCTGCCTCGTCGGCAAGGCGATTTCCTATGTCTCTGGGACTTTAATCTATACTATGGACTCTAACTTTAGCAACAGCATGCTGACTGGGTAACTGAATGGCCTGTAGCAAATTAGAAATCAATTTTTGTGAGATATCACTGTCCCTGAAGAGGTTAGAACCCCCCTTTCTAACATAATTATCCATATCATGAACCACTCCAACAGCATATTGGGAGTCCGTGTAAATATTTGCAGTAAGTCCGTTGGCCAGGGTGCAGGCTCTAGTCAGCGCAAATAGTTCGGCTTGCTCACATTCATTTTTTTCTAACCTTTTCCTGGGCTTCTCTGTCTCCAATAGGACAGTTTTTCCAAAAGGCTTTCACAGCTCTTGACATGCGGGCCGGTGAAGACTGACCAATCCATATTATTGGTTTTAATAGCCATTGCGACGCTGGAAGGCAAACAGTTCACAACCATAGCACAAAACTGTGGCGAGTCATTTCCTTGCTGATACTGAGTGTCACCCGATTGGTTACCGTAGATGGTTTTAAACCTTTCCAGAAAATCTTCTGCAGCTTCTCCTTCCTCTGCGTATCCAAAACCTTTGATATATATCGATTGGCTGCTGGAGAGTGAGGCCCACAGCTGCCAACATAAGCTGTAATCGATCCTCATTGTTACCTGCCCCTGGGTGTGCCGCCTCTAGGGCTGCATGGTTGTTATAGGTTAAATGAACCAAGAATCTGGTATACTCAATCGCTGTTAAGACTTGCTGTACTAATACCCATAATTCTCGGGGATCAGCGTAATAAACAGATATCGTTGTTCTTCAAAATTCAATGAAAGTTTGTGGATTCCGTTTCTTAGGCACTCCCAACAAAATTCCCATCATCTCATATGGCTTCCACTGCAGCCATACATTATTCATGCCTGTTTCGCCATTATCTTGTTGGTTGGGCTCTGGGGTTAGGGACCGTTCTGACAGAATATTGGCGCCTGGAAGATGCTTTCTTATTCCATCTATTTCAGCACCTTCCCTTGGTGCTTCTGGGATGTGGCTTTCTCAGCCAAGTGCCCCCTTTTATAGTCCCAACTATGTGACCTCCTTTCCTCTCGTCCTTCTTGCTCCTGGTCTCTAGACTGTGACCACGTATGCCATGCTACAGAGTCTAAACTAGGGCTTTTCTTTTTGGGGGGTTTCATTTTTGGTGCCTGGGCTTGGTGCACTATCGATTTCTGATTCTGTCCTAGGTAAATTTGGTTAAATTCCTGTCGCCACTGACTGGGGCTCAGACTTTTCTGATTTTCCCATGCCTCCCATTCGTCTCCCTCTGCTAATTGAAGGCCAACCATTTAAACTGCGCAGTTCCCCCCTTTATTTTTTAAACCTTTTTCCTTCTCCCTCTCTTTCTCCTGTCGTTTATTCCTTTTGTGTGCACACTCTCGTCTCAATACCTCAACATTAAATTTATATCTAATTCCTCCTCATGCCAATTTCGCCATAATTCAATCAATTTATTACTACTATATTCATAACCACTTATTCCATACACAGTATTAATATTCTTTATTCTTACAACAATATAATAATGACGTTAACGTTTTACTATTTCTTATTTAGCATCCATGGCTTTCACTGGATCCAAATTCAATTGTTTTTAATTACTTCGCACCATTCCAAATGGTCGAGATTAATTTAGCACTGTCAGTGTTTAGCCGACCCGGTTTCCAAAACGTTCTAACTATCTCCTGCCATTCCAAATGATCAGGATAAATTTAGCACTGTCAGTGTTTAGCTGACCCGGTTTCCAAATCTTTAACTATCTCCTGCCATTCCAAATGATCAGGATAAATTTATCCAGTTCAGCCGTCATTTACCTTTGATCATTCCCAATGACCAAGTCTCTCCATTCCAAATGGTAGAGTTTTCCATTCCCAATGGAACATTCCCAATGACTAAGTCTCTCCATTCCAAATGGTAGAGTTTTCCATTCCCAATGGAACATTCCCAATGACTAAGTCTCTCCATTCCAAATGGACGAGTCTGTTCAAAAGTTTATCTTACCAATCAACAAGGTTTGTTAGACTGACCTGATTCTGTCAGGATCCCGTTCAACACAAGAAAGAAGGGTCGACTACGCAGCGATATACGGAGAAGAGGAAAACAGAGTGGTGTTTAACTACTCACTTCTGCTTGGCCAATTCCTCTGGTCCAATCAGTGCGCAGTTTGACGCTTATTTTCGTTCCTCGTGTTGTCGGTGAACCATCTGAATCCCATCCTCGTCGCCAAATGTTAAAATGAGTTCTTTTTGCCAGTCTATTCAAGAAAACTTGAGTCAAACCATTGCTGCTAAAATCAGTTCTTTATTCTGTCAGCGCTGGAGAATTCTTTAAACCTTCCAACACAGAGTTAGAAACTCTGGGGCAGGTCGAAAGAATTACTGACTTTGGCATAAATGTAACACATTATATAGGTAAAAGACAAGGATAGTACAAAAGGAGTGGCAAACTATTAACCAATCATTATGGTTTACCATACATTTAACTTATTTGCATTAACCAATCAACTAAATCCTTTCCATTGATTGACAACACGTATAGTCACATGATTTCCCTTTTCCAGCCCCTTTACAACCTTCTTCCCCTCTGTGGTTTCTTCAACCTCTTTGCTCAAAATCATTTTATTTCAATAAAGTAAAACCACAGATATACAACTAATTCTCAGAATATATACATAATACAGCAATCACACAACACATACATACAAAACATATTTTCACTTTTGGAAGAGAAAGTTATTTCTAAAACTCCGATTTAAACAAAGTCTAATACTTACAATCATAATTAAACACAATACACTTCACAATTAATTTCCTTACAACCACATAGTTAAAATACAGTTACTTATGGATTACAAAGATTAAAGATGAGTTTTGCCTCATTCTTACAAAGTGATAAAGACAAAGTTCTAATCACACAATTCCCAACTACAGACACATAAAGGCCATTAATTGTCACACTTGATTGCTTCTTCCCAAGCTCGGGTCTAATTTCATTCTGTATTACAACCTCCCCCTACTATCTCTGGAGGAAAGGAATGTAACGCTTCTTCACTAAAAGCATTCCTCACAACAAATGAAAGAGTATCAAAACAGAGTTACTTTCTCAGTTTCTGGTAACCATAAGAAATCCTTTTGCAAAGGTCACACAACCATCACCTATGCCTTATCTCTTATCCCAACATAAACACATGTAAACAGCACAAACCATCTCACAGTCTAGTATCTACCCTTGGTGCCTACAATCCCATAGGCAACCATAAATCGCCTTAAATGACACAGCCAAACTCTGAGATGTGTCACAAAGGAAGAAGGATGGTGCCCATGTCATGGAGAAAGATCCCATTTACAACTTCCATTATAAACAGCAACCTAAACCAACTACAACTTATCACAGCATGATTATTGCTTCAAAGCAATAAATAAAGATATGCCTATTCAGATCAACCTTTCCATGTTATGATAAGCCATCTGTTCTCCTGTGTGTGTTCTTTGTTCTTTATTGCAATGTGGAGGCCTGTATTTCTGAAAGCCCCCACTCCAAACCCTTCTCTTGCAACTTAACACAAGTTCCTTAAGAACTTATCATTTGAGCAATTTTATTATATATTTCCTCATTAGTATTCCAAATATACTAAATCTCATAGAAGAATTCGGCTCCTTTTCAGGATATAGAATAAACTGGAGCAAAAGTGAAATTATGTCGATTATACCTCGACCCAAAACACCTTCTAAAATTTCCCTTTAGAATTGCTACGGAAAGATTTAAATATCTTGGAGTTTACGTGACTAGAAAATATTCTTCTTTATTTCAAGCAAATTTCCCACCATTAATCACCAAATTAAATGCCCTTATTCAATTTTGGATAACACTTCCGATCTCCCTTGTAGGTAGAATAAATGCCATAAAGATGATTTTCCTTCCACAAATCCTGTACCTATTTCAATCAATTCTCCCTAAAAACTTTTTTTTTTTTAAACTCGATGCCGCGATTACAAACTTTATCTGGGATTACAAAACTCACAGAATTCATAAACGACATTTATGCAAACCTAAAGAAATCGGCAGACTGGCTTTCCCTAATTTTCTTTACTACTACTGGGCAACGAACATTAAAAATTTAATTTATTGGATGGACGATACATGCCAACAGTAAATTGGCAAAAAATGAAGAGGGAAGATTGTTTGCCTTTCAATATAAGCGCGATTCTTCTCTCACCAATAAATCTGAAGAAATCAACGTATGAGAAAAATCCGATAATCCATAGCACTTTACGAATCTGGAAACAGGTGAAATCAACCCTTAAATTGAGAAATCTATCTTACCGTTTACCAATCGCCAATAATCCCTCGTTTTAACCGTCTACTTTAGACAAGGCGTTTATACAATGGGAAAGCTTAGGAATTAAAAAGCTAGGAGACCTTTATGAGATGGGGACTCGCCTCTCATTTCAGGAATTACAGTCGAAATATCATCTGAAAGGTAGCCAATACGTTAGAAATCTTCAAATACGAGACTACGTGAAAACACACACTCAAGACTGTCAATACATGGGTCCAGATATACTAGATGAATGCATGAATAGAAAGTCGGATTCAAATAAGTTAATATCGTATCTTTATAATACCCTTTTGAATTTACATATTCCAACGTCAGAAATAATTAGGCGAGCTTGGGAAGACGAACTGGGTCTAACAATTTCAAAAGATAGTTGGGAGGAAAGCCTGCTATATATACACAACTGTTCTCTTAATGTTAGGCACTCGTTAATACAATTCAAAATACTGCATAGACTTTACTACTCAAATTCTAAATTGAATAAGATCTTCCCAAATGTCTCCCCTATTTGTGATAAATGTCTCCTCCAAGAAGCAACCATAACCCATTCCTTTGCTTCGTGTACAAAATTACAAAACTTCTGGAGGGAAAAATTTGATATCTTTTTTAAAATACTTAAAATAAAATTGGACCCCGACATAAAATTGATCACACTAGGTATGTCAGAAATCTGTTCTGAGTTAACACTATTTCAAAGACCTTTCCTTAACTATGGCCTGATAACAGCGAAAAAACTAATACTTAAATTTTGGAAACAGACAACAGTCCCTACAGTGAAGATGTGGATTACAAACTGAGACCCTACATTTGGAAAACATTAGGCTTGTCTTGGCAGAAAAACCAGATCAATTTCTCAAGACATGGACACCCTTCACCGAATTCTTACAAGAATAGCATGGCGCAACACAAATCTAAATTTAAATCCGATCCTGGGCTGGGTGAGGGACGAGGAGCAGGTATATCTCCACTTTTCTTTTTCTCTTTTCTTATCTTTATTTTTTTCGGCCACACTACTTTGGTAGTTTAGGGGTCTTTCCTTTGTGCTTTTTCGAGCTATCTTTTCACTTCTCACGTTTTCCCTCTCTTGTTCTCTCTTTCTTTTCTTTTTTCATTTTCAGGTTATAAGGTTAAAAATGAAGCTGTACAATAATTGTATAATCTTAGATGCCGAATGTTTTATCTTTGTACAATTGCTTCTAATAATTAAAAAAAAAGTTGCCCTTGATGTCCTTCTAAATCTCACCCCTCTCACCTTAGAGATTATGCCTCTAGATTTTGAATCCTCTACAACAGGGAAAAGATTGTGAGCATTCAGTTTATCAATGTCCATCATGTACATGTACTCAATAAAATCATCCCTTACCCTCCTTCGCTCCAAAGAAAAAAGTTCCAACCTAAGCAACCTCAACACAATATTCTTTTGCACATTTTCCAACTTAATGACATCCTTCCTATAGGTGGGCGACCGTAACTTCACACGCTACTCCAAATGTTGTCTCACCAATGTACAGCAGCACGATTTCCCAACTTTTGTACTCAATACCCTTCTCAATGAAGGCAAGTGCGCCGAACACCACCTTCACCAGGCTGTCCAACAGAAACACAAATTTTAAGGAACTATACACCTGTACTCCCAGATCTCTCTGTTCTGTAACACTTCCCAAAGCTTTATCGTTTACAATGCAAGTCTTTCACTAGTTTGACATACCAAAGTGTAACATCTCATACTTGTCTGCAAAAATCTATTTGCCATTCCTTGGTCCATGTTTCCAACTTGGTACATGTTTCCAACACTTCTAGCTCTTATTGTAAACAGAGCCATCCTTTCTCACTGTCCACTATATCTACTGTACCATCTATTTTAGTGTCATCTGTAAATGTATTAACAATGTTAACTACATCGTACTCCAAATCATTAATGTTTATAACAGTTGCAGACCCAGCAGAGACCTCTGTGTCACTCTGCTGGTTAAAGCCCGTCAGTCGGAAAAATAACCTCCATAACAACCCTTTGATTCCTTCCTTAGATTCATAATTGGATGTTCACCTTGGATTCCATGTAATCTAACCTTCTTGACTAGCATATCCCACAAAGGTCCTTGTCAAAGGTCCTTTTAAAGTCCATATCATCAAAGTCCAGTGGCCTGATTGCATCAATCCTTTTGGTGACCTCTTCAAATTAACATTCCACCCTGGGAAAAAGATCATGACTGCGCATCTATGCCTCCTATTAATTTCCATGCTTCAATCGGATTTCACTTCAATCTCCGATGCTCCATCATAAGCAATCAAAGTTTGCCCAACTTCTCTTTATAGTAAACACACCTGATTCCAGGCAGAATCCTGGTTAACCTCTTCTGCACCCTCTCCAAAGCCTCCGCGCAGCATTCTTGTGAGAAAGCAACCAGAGCTGAACACAATAGATCATATGCTGCCTATCCAAAGTTTCAACATGACTTCCTGACTATTATATACAAAGCCCCGAATGAAGGCACGCATTCTATAGGGGGGTTGCACGATAGGGCATCGGGTCAAAGGGCGTGACGCATGGAGCAGCTCAATCCATGTGGAGGACATGACAGCCTACGTTATACACTGTTAATACACGAAACGCATACTTTCTTATCTGTTAAAAACCGCCAAAATTGTCTATTTTTGCGTTGTATATAATTGTGGAAATTGGGGTAACCGTGAGAGACATTTATTCTAAACCCCAAGCACTTTGCAATAAAGGTGAACATGCCATTTGCCCTGTTCATTATTTGCTACAACTACCTGTTAATTCATGCACAAGAAATAACTAAATCTCTCTGTACTTCATTCATGTGCAAGTCTTTTTTCCATTTAGATAATATCTTTGGATTGCTCTTACCCAAGTGTATGATCTCACACTTCCTCACAAACTCTATTTGCCTCGTGGCTTAACTAGTATCTTTCGCCTAAAATGTTAATTCAGTTTTACTTTCCATAATTGCTGCCTCACCTGCCGAGTGTTTACTGTATTTTCTGTTTTTATTATTAATGTTTTATACAGTTTCAGCGACATTTCTGCTCCCTTATTCTATGCCTGCGGCACTAAAGGCAAGTATTTTGCATGATTTACATTATCTGTCCTCGACTGTCAGGAATTTGTGGACACATACACAAAGATTTTTCTGCCTCCTGCATTTGCTCATTCCTTGTAATTCTTCAAATGCATTCACTCATTCTCTGGATTGTTCTCCATTATCCTTTAATTTATGCAATCCACCGATTACTTCCTACAGTTTAAGATTTTCTTCCTCAATATCAAAAATGTTCAGATTTTTGAATCATTGCTGTTACATTCCAGCTGAAATCATTGTTATACGTCACAAATGGAAAGGTGCTTAGTGCCAAGCCATACAAAACCCCACTGTAGTGTCTTCTGGCTACTAAACACCTAATGACTATTATCTCTCACTCTCTGCCAGAGCCAATTTTACTTTTACGTGCATTTTAATCATTCAGATAGTCTGTTGTATAGAATTTTGTTAAAAGCCTTGATAAAATCCATGTTATCCACAAAAAAACTCAGGCTTTATTGACCTCCCTTGAAACCTCCTCACAAATTGAAATTAAGTTTGCCAGACAAAATGTTCCTGGCCAATCCATATTGATAGTCAATAATTGAAATGCCTCACTAAAAACGATTATCTACATATTTTCTCAACTAATTATTTTCACCAGTAATTTTCTCACTTCTGCTATTCCAAAGTCTTATTATTCTTTGAGCTATTCCTTATCGTTTTTAAAGGTATCAGGGGGTATGGAGAGAAGGCAGGTACAGGATACTGAGTTGGATGATCAGCCATGATCATATTGAATGGCGATGCAGGCTCGAAGGGCCGAATGGCCTACTCCTGCACCTATTTTCTATGTTTCTAAACACCCGTACCCGATCAGCTGTCTCCTTATCTTCCAGCATTCTCTTCGGAGTTAGAGAATTGAACAATGATTGAACTCTACCATTTCCACACATTGTTCTCCTAATTTATCTGCACTCTAAGGTTTACCCACATTCAAAATGGTCAGATCTCTTAATACAGGTGCACAACCTTTTATCCGGAGTTCCGGAAACCGAAAAGCTCCGAAAACCGGACATTTTTTCCAGGATGTCGTCTGCACACCAAAGCTCGCGTTTGGCGCCAAACTTGACCCGAAACGACCCACGGTCAACCCAGGTCTGTACACTGTAGCGATGTTGGGGTCGGCGGCCACAGCGCTCCGGAGCCTACCGCACGGCGACCTGGTAAGGTATTGCCCGCTCGCCGCTGGTATCCCAGCGCTGTGGCCGCCGTCTCCCAACATCGTGGAGCTGGGGCTGCGGGCGTCCGGCCGCGGGCGGCGCTGGATTTGGAGCGCCGCGCAGCCAGGGGTAGAGTTCACCGGGGTCGGAGCTCCAACCGGCGCCGCCCGCGGCCGGACACCCGCAGCCCCAGCTCCGCGATGTTGAGGTCGGCGGCCACAGCGCTCCGGAGCTTACCGCACGGTGACCCGGTAAGGCATTACCCGCTCCCCGATGGTATCCCAGCGCTGTGGCCGCCGACTCCCAACATCGCGGAGCTGGGGCTGCGGGCGTCCGGCCGCGGGCGGCGCTGGATTTGGAGCGCCGCGCAGCCAGGGGTAGATTTCGCCGGGGTCGGAGCTCCAACCGGCGCCGCCCGCGGCCGGACACCCGCAGCCCCAGCTCCGCGATGTTGGGAGTCGGCGGCCACAGCGCTCCGGAGCATACTGCACGGCGACCCGGTAAGGCATTGCCCGCTCCCCGCCTCTCCGACCAGGTAGGGGACTAAGAATTAAAGTTTCCCCCTTCACCCCTCCCACCACATAAAATCCCTCCAAACTAACTGACTAACATTTAAGCAATGATTTACAATGATTCCCCGGTCTCCGGGGAGGAGGCAGCCGCTCCAGACTTTTCAAGCCGCCAGCGCTACCTACCTAATCTACGCTAAAAATCTTCCATTCCGAAATCCGAAAAATTCCGAAATCCGAGAAGTATCTGGTCCCAAGGCGAGAAGTGTCGGGTGTTTCACAGAGGAAGAGGACTTAACTTTCTGGTGCCTTTCCCCACAGTGGAAATGTTTTGATTCTGCTGTGGGGGGACGTTTGTGTTGAACTCTATAATGTGTTGTGTCCATTTTATTCATACCTTTTTCTATGGTTTGTAATGGAACTTATTATTTAATTTATGTAAAGCACTTTGGTGTCAATGCGAGTTGACTTAAAACGTGCTATATAAATAAAACTTACTTACTTACTACTACTTACTTACTTACTAAGGCTTTCGGATAAAAGGTTGTGCACCTGTACTTTCCTTCTGTTTATCATGTCCAATAAGTAGTACTTATCTTCATCTGCAATTTCTGTATGATCACATTTCAGTGAAAAAATGCAAAGCTCTCGGTTTAATCCAAACTACCTCCCCACACACCTTACCCTTTTGGTACATATGTAAATAGGATACAATTTATTTACATTTCTTTCATTATCTCATTTAATTTCATATCCAAATAACATTTTAGGATTTCCCTCAATTTTTGGAAACCTTTTCATGCATTTTTTTACCTTTCTATTCACACTTCAAATTTATCCGATGCTTTTAATATTCACTTGGGCCTTCTGGAATCTTGATATAGTTGCATAGATTTCTCATTCCCCACTCAAATTGATAAATATATTTGGGAATATAATAATAATAATAATAATACATTTTATTTATGGGCACCTTTCAAGAGTCTCAAGGACACCGTACAAAAATTTAGCAGGTAGAGGAAAAACATGTAAGGGGAATGAAATAAATAGTAGAGACATGACTAGTACACAAAGTAAAGACAGAATTCAATTCAAAACACAATATGAGGCAATTAATGCACAGATGAAAAGGGAGGGGGACGTGGGGCTAAGGATAGGCAGAGGTGAAGAGATGGGTCTTGAGGCGGGACTGGAAGATGGTGAGGGACACGGAATTGCGGATCAGTTGGGGGAGGGAGTTCCAGAGCCTGGGAGCTGCCCTGGAGAAGGCTCTGTCCCCAAAACTGCGGAGGTTGGACTTGTGGATGGAGAGGAGACCGGCTGATGTGGATCTGAGGGACCGTGAGGGTTGGTAGGGGGAGAGGAGGTCAGTGAGATATGGGGGGGGCAGATGGTGGAGGGCTTTGTAGGTGAGGATCAGGATTTTGTAGGTGATCCGGTGGGAGATGGGAAGCCAGTGAAGTTGTTTGAGGACTGTAGTGATGTGATGCCAGGATTTGGTGTGGGTGATGAGTCGGGCGGCTGCGTTCTGGACCAGTTGGAGTCGGTTGATGTAGGTGGAGCTGATGCCAAGGAGAAGTGAGTTGCAATAGCCCAGTCGGGAGGAGATGAAGGCATGGATGAGTCTTTCAGCAGCGGGAGGTGTGAGAGAGGGTCTGAGTTTGGCGATGTTGCGGAGATGAAAGAAGGAGGTTTTAATGACATGGCGGATGTGAGGCTCAAGGGAGAGGGTGGAATCAAAGATCACGTCAAGGTTGCGGGCCTGGGGAGATGGGGAGACAGTGGTGCCGTCGATGGTGAGAGTGGGGTTATTGATTTTGCTGAGTGTGGCTTTGGAGCCTATGAGGAGGAATTCTGTCTTATCGCTGTTGAGTTTGAGGAAGTTATGTTGCATCCAGGTTTTTATAGCTGACAAACAGAATATATCTTGTACAGTGCAATAAAGGTGAACATGCCATTTGCCCTGTTCATTATTTGCTACAACTACCTGTTAATTCATGCACAAGAAATAACTAAATCTCTCTGTACTTCATTCATGTGCAGTCTTTTTTCCATTTAGATAATATCTTTGGATTGCTCTTACCCAAGTGTATGATCTCGCACTTCCTCACAAACTCTGTAACTTGTAACCAACTGTTTTATTTTAAGTTTTCAATTAATTGGAGATAGTCATCACTGTTTATTGTCCAACCCAACTTGTTCTGAAGGTGATTGGCAAAATGCCTGCTTTGGCCACTATAGCCAGAGAGAGAATAGAACATTGACAATAGTTACTCAGCCCATTGTGTCAATGGGGGAAAAAGCTATCCAATCTAGTCCAGCATGAGGTATTACCACAATACAAGAATTCCAAGATTCTAATGCAGTGAGAATGAACATCTACCTCCTTGACAGACCAGCGTGCAATTTGGAAGAGAACTTGGATGTTATTATCATCATAAGCATTTACTAATTTTGTCCTCCTAATAGGTTAAAATAAGAGGGAAGTGCAATAAAAATTGAAATGGTGTAGGAAAGTGGGTTTTAGACAAGGTGCACTGGTGGTTAAGTGAGAACATGGAAGATGGAGGATGTGGGGGTTGGGTTTTGAAATCAAGCATAATTTTGGGATCGTTTGTAACACCTTTAAAGTCATCAGAAATGAGAACAGAGCATCACTCCTGACTTTTGCCTTCTGGTGGGAAGACACAAAATAAATACAAAGAGCATTCATGACCAAGTCAGGATTGAACAACATAGTCCTGCTGTCATGGTATTTAAGGGCCTGTCCCACTTGGTGATTTTTGTTTAATGACTGCCGGCATCATTGACTGACGTATCAGGTCTCCGAAAAGGTTGCGGCGTGACGACGTATTGACATAGTGTTTCCTCAAGTGTCGCAAATTTTTTTTTGTCGCCGTTGGATTTTAAAATTTTCAAAATCTTTCGGCGACCCTGATACGTCAGTTAATGACGCAGGCAGTCACCGAAGAAAATCACCAAGTGGGACAGGCCCTTTTATGCAGCTGATTCAGTTAAGATAGTAGAAAATAGCAACTCCCAGGAAATCGATCAAGGGAATTTGGCACTAGCAATGTCTGGGAGAAGGTGATTAGAATCACTCGCCAGAGATAGTCAGAACAAGGTACTTTTGTGATAACGACATTGGCACTTATCAGCCCACATCCAGTTCTTCACCCTGCAGGCAAAGGAGGTCATTATTAAAATAGCTATAAATGGAAAGAAGAACTCTGCATTCTTCAAACATTCTTATTCCAGGCAGGTTAATTTTGTACCAGCTGAAAATGGCTGGCTTTAGGAAACTCCCACAGTGTAACTTGTAAAGATATAATCGGTCAATATATTTGGCCTCTTAAGAACCATAATCATCTTGTTGCAGGATTTCACCTGTAGGCTGTGGGCCAAAGTGCTTTTTCATTTAAGTTTGTTACACAAATCACGTAACTATCTGAATTTTTAACATGGTGTAAAAACATTATATAAATCATACCTGAAACTCGCCAAGAACAAAACCTGCACATACAATACAATACAATTCAATTTATTGTCATTTGGACCCCTTGAGGTCCAAACGAAATGTCGTTTCTGCAGCCATACATTACAAACAAATAGACCCAAGACACAACATAATTTACATAAACATCCATCACATTGCTGTGATGGAAGGCCAAAAAACTTCTCTCCACTGCACTCTCCCCCCCGATGTCAGAGTCAAAGTCAAAGCCCCCGGCGGGCGATGGCGAATTGTCCCGCAGCCATTAAAGCCACGCCGGGTGATGCAAGGCCGCGCACCGGGTCTTGGTGTTAGAGCCCCCGGCGCGCGCTCGCAGTCCCGCAGCCATTCCAAGCCGCGCGGGGCGGTGCTGTAAGGCCCCGCTCAGGTGCTCTTCAACCCCGCAACTCGGGCGAGAGAAGTCGCCGTTGCGGGAGCCCTGAAAAGCGGTCTCCCTCCAGGGACCTGCGGGCTCCCGGTGCCGCCCGCCAAACCCGCAGTTGCAGCCACCGAATCTCCGGGGGTCGGGCCGCAGCAGCGTCCACCACAGCTCCACCCGCTCTGGACTCGGCCAGCTCCGCGACGGTGATGTGAGTAGTCGGCACCACAGCCCCCGGTCTTCCTGTTGGAGGCCGCTCCTCGTTGCACCCCAACGACAACGGAGACCCGACAAAGAAAAGGTCGGGTCTCCCGTGCAGGGAGAGATTTAAAAGTTACCCCCACCCCCCCCCCCACACATACCCCAACAAAAATAACAAAAACTACATAAAAACATAAGACATAAAATAATAAAAACGCAGACGGACTGCAGAGGCCGCTGCTGACGAGAGTCGCGCCGCCCACCGGAATAATAACATATTATTAAAATATGAGAAAAACCTCCAATTTTCCGAGTGGTATTTGTCCAATTAAAGGATGTTTGACATTCAGTCGGACGGCAATTGACCAATCACGCGCTTTGTTCCAGGCTGGCTAGGCAGGGAGCCCACATCAAGTCGTGGGACTGGTGAAACATTGTGAATCAACTGGAACTGAAAGGTAAGATCTAAAGTCTAAATTTATGAAAATTAATCTGTAAGGACTTTAATTAATTTAATTTCAACCTCTTATAATGTGAAAAAAGGTCTGAAGGCTGAAGTTGATGGCCTAAACTATGTCTATCCATAACAAATTAAATTAAAAGTTGTCACTAATGCCAGCTTGTTGAAGTCAAAGAAGTCTTCTTTAACATCTAATCTCGGAGCTGCCTGCAATCATTTACCGAGAAAAAGTGCTCCGACTGTGGGGCCTATGTACTTAACATAGTGGAGCCGCAGTCTCTGGCAAGAAGCTGCCGATTTGGGAACTCGGAGCCATGTACAGAATTATGTAAGTGTGTTTGGATCATCTCCGTGGGGGGACCTGTACATAATGCCGTCCGTAGCGGCGACTGCAGAGAGTTCAAGGCCCCGACCACAGGAGAACAAAGAGGGAAGATTGACTGCACTTTATTGCCTTCCATCGCAGTGAGAAATGCTCAGAAATGGTGGACGTTTATGTTGAAATTAATTGGTGTATGTGAACTTTTAACTTATCTACAGTAGTAACTTACATTGTAAGTCTCATTAACATTAGGAAGAGGTTGACATTTTAAGAATTGAAATCCATGCAGACTTAAATACTATGAGATGTTTTTTTTCTGTAGCTATTCTGTAGCCTCTGCCCCTCCACTCTTCAGAGCCCCATGCACATTCACACACAAAAGTGTTTTGTGTGGACATGGACTGTAGGCACTATGCCACATAATGAACACTAATTTGATCATTTGCTGACTTGCCATCCCATCTACCTGGACATGCGTATATGTCTATTTCCCCATTGATATGTTGATATTGTCTTACATAATATAAAACATGAAAGATGTAAAATACTCCCCGACACATTTTATCTATTATTAGGAGGCAGCAGTGTATCCAGGGTTATCATGCCGAGTGCTATGTGCCATGTACAGAATTATGTAAGTGTGTTGACTGCAGAAACTCTCTTACTACAAAAGATTTGGAATCTGATGAAGAATATTCAGATGTAGATTAGATGGAATGTAAACCAAAAGATTGGGGAAATAAATGATTATTTAAAGTCTGTTTTTAATGTGGAGTGTTTTACTGTTTATTGTGTCGAATTATTTAACCAATGAGTGAATGATGATTATGGCATGCTAGTGTGCGACAGTCCACCCATCCACAACACATTCCTACACACATCCATCCACACGTTTGACAGGTACACGCAGACACACACACAAACTACAGATACACAAACAATGCAACACTTTTTGGGTTATTTTAGGTTAAAGGTAATAGCCCTCATTTGCAAAGACACCATGGGGGGGGGGGGGGGGGGGGGGGGGGGAGGGGTCTCTAACATAAATATAGGCTCATTGTAACATAAAATGAATACTCATTGAGTAAACATCAAAGTATTCAATTCTTGGTCAGGATGTGCCATTTACATCAGAAATAAGACTTTTTACTCTTACAGGTCTGTCCCCCAGCCTGGCACTGCCCCAGTCCCACTACTGTCGTGACCCCCACTCTGCAGACTGGCAGCCAGTGGGGTTCAGTAAACGAGGGGGGTGGGGGGGGGGGGGAGAACCCTGCGGCATTCTCATTCAAAATACACACACAATTATATTCATTATATTATTTTGATATTATATATAATTACAGTCATATTCACGTGTGTGTGTATGCGTGTGCGCGCGGTTGCGAGGGGAGGTAGCGGCCTGCAGCGTCTCACACACACACTAACCAACCCCCCACACACACACTAAACACCCCCATTGATATTACATTAATATTATTCATTCACTCCTTTTACCCCATGCACCGCCCTATCCACACGCATAGCCTCCAACACGCAGGCGTGGCTAAAGAGGGAGGGGGATAGAGAGAGAAGGACACAGAGGCACTGGGAGGGATGTAGCAGCACAGAGAGGGACAGAGAGTGACGCAGAGGGACAGAGAGAGTGACGCAGATGGACACAGAGAGGGACACAGAGGCGCATAGAGAGGGGCATAGAGAGGGACACAGAGAAGGACACAGAGAGGGGCACAGGCACAGAGAGGGGCACAGAGGCAGGGGAGCTTGCTGTCTTTTGAAGCTGGGGTTTCCGGGTGTCCGCTGCCTTTTAGAGCTGGGGTTTCCGATTTGTGGCGTCTTTTGAGCGGGCGGACGGTCAAAAGCAGCAGAGGGCCGGCCGATCATGTCTTCTGTGAGGAAGCCCACCCACTCGCGTGACAGACGATCGGGCCAGGGAGTCGGAGAGGAGGTCGTCCACCGTGACGGCCAGAGATCGCCAGGTGCTGATCGGGATCACCAGTGAGGAAAAGGCGTCACGACTCCCCGAGTCCCTGCGATCGACTGAGGAATCGCAGGTCTCCATAGACGGCCTCTCCCAGAGGGAGTAATGGCCGCCACTTCCCACCGCGCTGCCCCTCATCCTCACCTGCGCCCGCGTGGTGATAACGGCTGCTGCCATGTTCTAGAACTTCAAGAAGCACAGCGGGGTGCGCAGCACGACCTGAGCAGCAGTTTAAAAATGCTAAGTGACAGGAAACATGTTCCCAATGTTGGGGGAGTCCAGAACCAGGGGCCATAGTTTAAGAATAAGTGGTAAGTAATTTAGAACGGAGATGAGGAAATACTTTTTCACACAGAGAGTTGCGAGTCTGTGGAATTCTCTGCCTCAGAGGGCGGTCGAAGCTGGTTCATTGGATGCTTTCAAGAGAGTTAGATAGAGCTCTTAGGGATAGCGGAGTTAAGGGATATGGAGAGAAGGCAGGAACGGGGTACTGATTGTGGATGATCAGCCATGATCACATTGGATGGCGATGTTGGCTCGAAGGGCCGAATAGCCTACTCCTGCACCTATTGTCTCTAAACAAGAACGAGTTAAAAAGGTGGGTTGGAATATTAATAGAAATAACATGAAATAGTATGGAAAATTTTGCAGACCAGCATCAAAGTCACAAGCATTCCAGATTATTGGAGTATTTTCCTCAAGTCAGGAGCCACTGATCATCGACGTTGGCGCCGTCCTGTAGGGGGTATGGCTGCCTAGCCTGCAGCTGTCTGTTTTTTTTCATCTCTTTTTCTTATTTTTAGTTAGTTTAGTGTTTTGTTTTGAGGAGTTCTAGCTTTTTTCTGTGTGGGGGAGGGGGGGGGGGGGAAACTAATTTTCAGGGTCCCTACCTGGTCAGAGATGCAGCTTTTCTCCGGGCTGCAGCTTCGACCCGTCCCCGCGGCCTACCAGCGGGCCTGGAGCGGCGTCTCCTGAGGGGACCGCCTGGAGCTTCGGCATTGGCGGCGGCACCGGCGGCGGCACCGGCTCAGCGGCGGCGGCACCGACTCAGCAGCGGCGGCGGCGGCACCGGCTCAGAGGCGGCACCGGCGGCGGCACCGGCTCAGCAGCGGCGGCGGCAGCGGTACCGGCTCGGCATCGGCGGAGCTGCGGGTCGGAGGACGGCAGTGCAGCGCTGGAGCGCCATTGCAGGGCTGGTGGTGACTTCGCTGAAACTCCGGTAACTGGAGCTGGGTCCGTTGCGGAGCTGCGGGTCTGTGGAGCGGCGGCGCTGAACTTTCCATCGGGAGCCTGGGATCTTGTTGAGATCGCCAGTTGAGCTCCATTCGGCTCGGCCCTGTCGGCTCCGGAAGCCACGGTCTCGAGTAAGGAGGCCCGACTATGGGTGGACATGGGGATGGGACTGGACTTTGTGCCTTTCCCCACAATGGGAACCATTGTGGGGGGATGTTTTGATGTTGAAACTATCTATTACTGTCATGTTGTATTCTTTTTTTATGTGCTGCATGGCAAAAAGAATTTCACTACACCTAAAGGTGTATGTAACCAAATAAAATTTGAACTTGAACAAAGGCAGATGCCAAGTACAAAATTCATCATTACCTTCAATGCAGCAGCACTGCTTTATTTAGCGGACAAAATTGTTGTCTGAAATTAAGGATCTCGACCTGGGGAAACTAAGAAATGGTCATCACAGAGATTACCGTCTTCCTATCTGCTTCATAGACACGGACTATCAAATTGACAGGCACGAGAAGAAAACAAAGCTCAGCATTCTTTTCTCAGCCAAAATCACCAGTAATGAGGCCCAATTTACATTTAGTTGGACCCTTGGATAGGCCACATCATTATCAAGTTTCATATAACAGAAACATTTTTCTGAGCTCTGTCACAGGAAGAAATTACAAGTTAAGATTGAAAATATTAGAGGATGCTCCTGAAACCTTATTGAAAAATCTGCAGCAACCTCTTCACTTAGGAATCTCTGGTCCATGAATTGCAAAAGGAGCATTTGGCACACAAAATAGACAATAGACAATAGGTGCAGGAGTAGGCCATTCGAGCTAGCACCGCCATTCAATCTGATCATGGCTGATCATCCCCAATTAGTACCCCGTTCCTGCCTTCTCCCCATATCCCCCGACTCCCCATATCTTTAAGAGCCCTATCTAGCTCTCTCTTGAAAGTATCCAGAGAACCGGCTTCCACCGCCCTCACAACTCTCTGTGTGAAAAAGTGCTTCCTCATCTCCGTCCTGGGATTAACATTAATAAAGTTCTATCATATAGTATCGGTCTAAACTTAAGATAGATACAAAAAGCTGGAGTTATTCAACAGGCCAGACAGAATCTCTGGACAAAAGGAAAATATAACATTTTGGGTTCAGTCTAAAAAAGGTTCTTGCACACCTTTGGAATGTGGAAGGAAACAAGAGCACCCGGAGAAAACCCATGTGATCAAAGGGAAAAGAAGCAAACCGTACAGACAGTACCCATATTCAGGATCAATTCCAGGTCTCTGGCACTTTTAGGCAGCAACTTTATGGCCTATGTACTGCCCCATAGTCTTGAACTGAATTAAAACATACAGTACCTGTAAAGGGGGACATAGCATCACTTAGATTTAAGACTGAAAATGGATAGTTTCATTTTTTTAGTAACCAAAGTTATCTACGTATAATTTTTTGTGTGTTGGAAAACAAAATATAGTGGCACAGCTGTTGGACTTGCTGCCTCACACGCCAGAGATCTGTGTTTGATCCTGTCCTCGGGCACTGTCAGAGTTGAATTTTCACATTCTCACTGCAGGCGTGTGGGTTTTCTCCCACATCCCAAAGACGCATTGGCTTTGTAGTTTAACTTGTCTCTGTAAAATTGCCCCTAATGTGTAGGGAGTGGGTGAGGAAAGTGGGATAACAGAACTTGTGTGAATGGGTAGACAAAAATGCTGGGAAGAAAGGAAGAGGCGGTGACAGTGGGCTGAGGGAGAGCTGGCAAGGGGAGGAGAAAGCAGGAACTACCTGAAATTGGAGAAGTCCATGTTCATACTGCTGGGGTGTAAACTACCCAAGCGCAATATGAGGTGCTGCTCCTCCAATTTACGGTGGCCTCACTCTGGTCATGGAGGAGGTCCAGGACAGAAAGGTCGGATTCGGAATGGGAGGGGGAGTTGAAGTGCTGGGCCACCGGGAGATCAGGTTGGTTATTGCGAACCGAGCGGAGGTGATGGGCGAAGCCATCATCTTCCCATCTCCCTCCATGTCTGCCTTCCGTAAAGACCGCTCCCTCCGTAACTCCCTTGTCAATTCTTCCCTTCCCTCCCGTACCACCTCCTCCCCGGACACTTTCCGTTGCAACCGCAAGAGATGCAACACCTGTCCCTTTACCTCCCCCCTCGACTCCATTCAAGGACCCAAGCAGTCGTTCCAGGAGCGACAGAGGTTCACTGGAATCTCCTCCAACCTCATCTATTGCATCCGCTGCTCTAGATGTCAGCTGATCTACATCGGTGAGACTAAGCGGAGGCTGGGCGATCGTTTCGTCGAACACCTCTGCTCGGTCCGCAAGAACCTACCTGACCTCCCGGTGGCTCAGCATTTGAACTCCCCCTCCCATTCCCCATCCGACCTCTCTGTCCTGGGTCTCCTCCATGGCCAGAGTGAGCAACACCGGAAATTGGAGGAACAGCACCTCATATTCCGCTTGGGGAGTCTGCATCCTGAGGGCATGAACATTGAATTCTCCCAATTTTGTTAGCCCTTGCTGTCTCCTCCCCTTCCTCAGCCCTCGGGCTGTCTCCTTCCATCCCTCAGGCTTCTCCTCCTCCTTTTTCCTTTCTTCTCCCCGCCACCCCCCATCAGTCTGAAGAAGGGTTTCAGCCCGAAACGTTGCCTATTTCCTTCGCTCCATAGATGCTGCTGCACCCGCTGAGTTTCTCCAGCATTTTTGTGTGCATGCGAGAAAGAACCGGTTACAGGGAAATTAAAGAGCAAACGAGTCAAAGAACCTACTAGACTCAATAGGCTAAATAGGCTTCTTCTATGTTATTAAAAGTATAGAAATATGGAAAATATATTGATAGCAATACGAATCGCAAATCTTTTTATCAAGAACACAGAGTTTAAATTTAAAAGACATAAGAAGCACACAATCTCAAACTACATTCTCACCCACCCACCCAACAATCCAAGCTCATTTGTAACACGAACGGCAGATCCCACATTGATCACATCACTGCAGAATCCACAAACCGGTGTGGACATTATCCTCGTATCTCAAAAGACCAGCTGAGAGAGAGGCCTGTTTGAATGCAGTGACTGAATTGGTTTTGGTATTGAGGGGGAACATTTTCTGTTTGGAAAATTATTTTCATGTGACAAGCGTGCAAACAAGATTAACTTATCTGGCATATCTATTACTGCCATGAAAAAAAAATATATAGCTACCTGGAAGGTTTGAAGGCAAATTACATCAGATCCAAAAACAACTAAAATCATTTCGGATATTGAATGGAGTATACATTTGAATATTCTTCCTGAGTGACAAACACATTTCTGGAAACCAGTATGCAGGAAATGAAATAGTATCTCTAATCATTCCAGATGGAATTTCACACTCTTTACAGAATGAAAGACTTTCATTTGCTGCCAGATGACTCATTCCAACAAATAACATACGCCCAAATCAACTATCCCAAGAGCTAGAAAGATATTGAAATTTGAAAATCGTACTCCAGGTCTGCAAATCCAACAGGTTTGGAATAAAATGTATCTCCTAAAATATTCATTAGATAATTACAATACATTTGCAGAAATGCCTTTATTTCCAAAAGTGTTCCACCATAAGCACAATTTACCTTCCTTCCGGTCTGTTTTTCAACCATGTTGCAGTTACTATCAGAACTTTCAGTCTGTGCTGTTCTGGAAGATCCAGATTTGGGCATTTTACAGCTTTTTAATCCTTTCTCCTTAGCTGCCTGTTTCAGGCAATGATTTGGTCATCCTTTACCTGAAAAACAGAGAGAATATAAATTGCATTTTCTTGATGCATTCAGTGTCTTAGAATGTAACTGAATTTCCTTATTGGAAATTGTTTAGGGAATACGCTTGAGAATTTATTATTATTATTATAAACCATTGAAATCTTCACATAAAATTAATTAATCTCAGCTACTAACTAGGAAATCAATACTTGCCTGATAATTACTCTATACCTTTCCTGCAGAGACATCTCACTGACCTATGATCAGTAAATTAAGATGTGGACTGGTAAGAATGAAATCATATACAGATTGCCTTTAATTGTACCCCCCTTCATTAGTTGGCTAAAACCAAGCAACCTAAAGACCAATGTGCATCGGTAAGATTCTAGCTACCTCAGAGGAGAGCAACTCTTTACAATTCTATAACCATGAATCAAATCACCTCCTCAATCGTGGAGTATATTCAAGACAGCGATCAAACGATTTCTGAATATGAAGGTTATCAAGTAATTTAGGGTTAGTGTGCAGAAGTGTGGAGGTAAAAGGTAAACCATAGGTGGGTTGCCTAAAAGTATACACTTGTTTCAATTTCTATAGGCCCTTATCCATTTATCCACATCTCTCGAATTGTATGATTCATTATAACTCTGCACGCGGGGAATCTAGTTCTGAGTGACAGATCTAAACCTCAAAATGAAAAACATCAGCAGATCAGAATAGTCTGGGAATTAATTACAATGTGCTTCAACACCGATAAACTCAGTTCTAATTTCCTCATACCACGGGTTCTACATATTACTTTTCTCTATTTCTGTTGAGCAGTCAAGTTTTAAGTAGTATAATTTCTGCCGTAAACTCATCATAACTGAAAGGTTTAAGAAGGAACTGCAGATGCTGGAAAGTCAAAGGTAGACAAAAATGCTGGAGAAACTCAGCGGGTGAGGCAGCATCTATGGAGCGAAGGAAATAGGCGACTTTTCTGGTCGAGACCCATTCGTCAGACTGATGTGAGGGTGGGGGGACGGGAAGAAGAAAGGAAGAGGCAGAGACAGTGGGCTGAGGGAGAGCTGGGAAGAGGAGGAGAAAGCAGGAACTACCTGAAATTGGAGAAGTCCATGTTCATACTGCTGGGGTGTAAACTACCCAAGTGCAATATGAGGTGCTGCTCCTCCAATTTACGGTGGCCTCACTCTGGCCATGGAGGAGGTCCAGGACAGAAAGGTCGGATTCGGAATGGATGGGGGAGTTGAAGTGCTGGGCCACCGGGAGATCAGGTTGGTTATTGCGAACCGAGCGGAGGTGATGGGCAAAGTTATCACCAAGCCTTCGCTTGGTGTCAGCGATGTAGATCAGCTGACACCTAGAGCAGCGGATGCAATAGACGAGGTTGGAGGAAGTGCAGGTGAACCTCTGCCGCACCTGGAAAGACTGCTTAGGTCCTTGAATGGAGTCAAGGGGGGAGGTAAAGCGACAAGTGTAGCATTTCCTGCGGTTGCAAGGGAAAGTGCCAGGGGAGGGGGTGCCTTGGGTGGGAAGGGACAAATTGACCAGGGAGTTACGGAGGGAGCGGAAAGCAGACGGGGAGAAGATGGGAAGATGTGGCCAGTGGTGGGATCCCGTTGGAGGTGGCTAAAATGTAGGAGGATTATTCGTTGTATGTGACGGCTGGTAGGGTGGAAGGTGAGGACAAGGGGGACTCTGCCCTTGTTACGAGTGGGGGGGAGGGGGGGATGGGGAGTGAGAGCAGAGTTACGGGGTATAGAAGAGACCCTGGTGAGAGCCTCATCTATAGTAGAAGAGGGGAACCCCCGTTCCCTGAAGAATGAGGACATCTCCGATGCCCTGGGTGCAGATAGACAATAGGCAATAGACCATAGGCAGGAGTAGGCCATTCGGCCTTCCAGCCAGCACTGCCATTCAAAGTGATCATGGCTGATCATCCCCAATCAGTACCCCGTTCCTGCCTTCTCCCCATATCCCACTATCTTTAAGAGCCCTATCTAGCTCTCTCTTAAAAGTATCCAGAGAACCGGCCTCCACCGCAGAGAATTCCACAGACTCACAACTCTCTGTGAGAAAAAGTGTTTCCTCGTCTCCGTTCTAAATGGCTTACCCCTTATTCTTAAACTGTGCCCCTGGTACTGGACTCCCCCAACATCGGGAACATGTTTCCTGCCTCTAGAGTGTCCAAACCCTTAACAATCTTATATTTTTCAATAAGATTCCCACTCATCCTTCTAAACTCCAGAGTGTACAAGCCCAGCCGCTCCATTCTCTCAGCATATGACAGTCCCGCCATCCCGGGAATTAACCTGGTAAACAAACCTACGCTGCACTCCCTCAATAACAAGAATGTCCTTCCTCAAATTAGGGGACCAAAACTGCACACAATACTCCAGGTGTGGTCTCACTAGGGCCCTGTACAACTGCAGAAGGACCTCTTTGCTCCTATACTCGACTCCTCTTGTTATAAAGGCCAACATGCCATTCGCTTTCTTCACTGCCTGCTGTACCTGCATGCTTACTTTCATAGACTGATGAACAAGGACCCCCAGATCCCGTTGTACTTCCCCTTTTCCCAACTTGTCGCCATTTAGATAATAATCTGCCTTCCTGTTTTTGATACCAACCTCACATTTATCCACATTATTCATCTGCCATGCATCTGCCCACTCCCCCAACCTGTTCAAGTCACCCTGCATTCTCATAGCATCCTCCTCACAGTTCACACTGCCACCCAGCTTTGTGTCATCTGCAAATTTGCTAATGTTCATATAAATCATTAATATATATTGTAAATAGCTGCGGTCCCAGCACCGAGCCTTGCTACCCCACTTGTCACTGCCTGCCCTTCTGAAAGGAACCCGTTAATCCCTACTCTTTGTTTCCTGTCTGCCAACCAATTTTCTATCCATGTCAGCACTCTGCCCCCAATACCATGTGCCCTTATTTTGCCCACTAGTCTCCTATGTGGGACCTTATCAAACGGTTTCTGAAAGTCCAGGTACACTACATCCACTGGCTCTCCCTTGTCCATTTTCCTAGTTACATCCTCAAAAAATTCCAGAAGATTAGTCAAGCATGATTTCCCCATCGTAAATCCATGCTGACTCGGACCGATCGTGTTACTGCTATCCAAATGTGCCGCTATTTCATCTTTTATAATTGACTCCAGCATCTTCCCCACCATCGATGTCAGGCTAACTGGTCTATAATTCCCCGTTTTCTCTCTCCCGCCTTTCTTAAAAAGTGGGATAACATTAGCTACCCTCCAATCCACAGGAACTGATCCTGAATCTATAGAACATTGGAAAATTATCACCAATGCATCCATGATTTCTAGAGCCACTTCCTTAAGTGCCCTGGGATGCAGATCATCATGCCCTGGGGATTTATCAGCCTTCAGTCCTGTCAGTCTACCCAACACCATTTCCTGCCTAATGTGGATTTCCTTCAGTTCCTCCGTCACCCCAGATCCTCTGACCTCTACTACATCAGGAAGATTGTCAGGCAGTAAACTCTTCGTCAATTACCTTTCACAAGAATAGGAAAAGTTCCAATTCCAGTTCTGATGAAACATCATTAACCTGAAATATGACCTTGCATTTCTGTCACCACATATCCTGCCTGACCTGTATTTCCAGTACTTTTCTTAGTCATACACAAACATAGCCCTGCCAGATCACATGGGCATTGAGGGCAGAAAATAACATTTTAAGAGAAAATATGGAGGGAAGGAAAGGGTGACGCTTCAGGTCGAGACCCTTCTTCAGACATTAAGATAACTGAATACGCATTTGCAAAAGAACGCAAGAGATTACAGGATAAGGTTAATCAAATTGGTTTAGAATTGTCAGCTTCATTTAAAGAATTCACAACTATCCAGGTTTTGTAGAACGAGAAACAGAACATTACAGCCCTTCAACAGACAATGTCTGTTTTGACCATGATGCCAATTTAATCTGGTTACATGTGTAGGAAGGAACCACAGATTCTGGTTTATACTGAAGATAGACACAAAATGCTGGAGTAACTCAGCCGATCAGGCAGCAATTGTGGAGAAATGTAATAGGTCACGTTTCGGGCCGGAACCCTTCTTCAGACTTCAGTCCATGTATATAGACCATGTGCAGGGAATGGTGACATCGACTCATAATGCTGGAGTAACTTGGCGGGTCAGGCAGCATCTCTGGAAAAAAGGGAAAAAGTGGCACTAACGTCTGTGGTGATGAAGTGCTTTGAGAAGTTGATTATGGCGCATATCAACTCCTACCTCTACAAGAACCTCAACCCACTGCAGTTTGCTTACCGCCACAACATGTCAACAGTGGATGCGATCTCACTGGCTCTCCACTCTGCTCTGGACCACTTGGACAACAAAAACTTGTACGTCAGGCTGTTGTTCATAGACTACAGCTCGGCGTTTAATACCATCATTCCTTCCAAGCTGGTTACCAAGCTCATGGATCTGGGTCTCTGCGCATCCCTCTGCAATTGGATCCTCGACTTCCTCATTCACAGACCACAGTCTGTCGCTATTGATGAAAATATGTCATCCTCGATAACAGTCAGCACGGGAGCACCTCAAGGCTCCGTGCTCAGCCCCCTGCTGTACTCACTCTATACTCATGACTGTGCAGCCGGACAAAGTGCGAACTCCATCATCAAGTTCGTCGACTACACCAATGTTGTTGGACGAATCACAGATGGTGATGAGCCAGAGTATAGAAGTGAGATCGACTGATTGACCAAATGGTGCCAGCACAATAACCTGGCTCTCAACACCAGCAAAACCAAGGAACTGATTGTGGACTTTGGAAGGGGTAGGATAGGGACCCACAATCCCATTTATATCAACGGGACGATGGTGGAAAGGAACAAAAATTCCTGGGCGTGCATATTTCCGAAGATCTTTCCTGGTCTCAGCACACTGATGCAATTATAAAGAAGGCACATCAGCACCTCTACTTCCTGAGAAGATTACGGAGAGTCGGTATGTCAAGGAGGACTCTCTCGAACCTCTACAGGTGTACAGTAGAGAGCATACTGAATGGCTGCATCGTGGCTTGGTTAGGCAACTTGAGCGTCCAGGAGCGGAAAAGACTGCAGAAAGTTGTGACCACTGCCCAGTCCATCATCGGTTCTGACCTCCCCACCAATGATGGGATCTACCGCAGTCGCTGCCTCAAAAAGGCTGCCAACATCATCAAAGATCCACACCATCCTGGTCACACACTCATCTCTCCCTTGCCATCGGGAAGAAGGTACAGGAGCCTGAAATCTGTAACATCCAGTTTCAGGAACAGCTTCTTCCCCACAGCCATCGGGCTATTAAACACAACATAAAATAGGCTCTGAACAATAACAGTCTATTATTACTATTACACTTTATCTGTTTATTTATTGTGTATATATGGTCTATAGACACACTAAACGTTTATCTCCTGTTCTGTATTATGTTTACATATTCTGTGTGCCGCATCAAGCAAGAATATCATTGTCCTGTCTGGGACACATGACAATAAAACTCTCTTGATTCTCGATCTGCTTTGAGGTTTCCCCCTCTGACCTCTCATTCCTCCTAATCTCCAAGGATTAAGGACCCAAACTGTTTAGCGTCTCTAGATTGGGAAACCCTCTCATCCCAGGAATTGACCTATATACCTCCTCTAGACCTCCATGGTCTTGTTTTTCTTTGCACTCATGGCTTTTTTTTTTTGCACATTTTTCTCTTTACTGTCTTGTAGAATTTGGGCATAATGTATAATTTATATTTTTGTGTGTTGTCTGAGTCTATGTGCTTGTGATGCTGCAGCAATCAAGATTTATATTGTACCTGTGCCTCACTACTTGTGTACATGACAATACACTCGATTTGACAGAATCATTTAAGGTAAGGGGGTCAAAATTGTGCACTGTATTCATGATGTGGCTTGGCCCACATCCTGTACAATTATAATGATAACTTCCTATTTCTAAACTCCAACCCCTTTGCTTGAAAGGCCAAGGTATAATTTGCCTTCTTGACGACTTGTTAGATCTGTCTACTATTTTTTTGTGACTATGCACTGGAACACCTAAATCCTTCTCAATTTCATTTATTTTCACCGTGAAATGCCTGAGCTTTTCTGGGGGCACCAATCATTTACATTTTGACATTTTACAAATTGCCAGCAGAATGAAGTAGTTACTAATGATTAAAAGGGTAGCAAGAATTATGAAATGCAGAACCATTCAACACCTAAATATTTGCCATCATTGTAGAAACTG
Source organism: Amblyraja radiata (assembly GCF_010909765.2). Lineage (NCBI taxonomy): Eukaryota > Metazoa > Chordata > Chondrichthyes > Rajiformes > Rajidae > Amblyraja > Amblyraja radiata. Next base: position 81,710,963 of record NC_045959.1, read on the forward strand.
CTGCACTTATAGGTTCTTCCAGTTTATAATCTTGATTGGGTCATTAAAGCAAGCAGTTTCTATAAAAGGTGGCCCATTTTATAAAGCATTAAAACAAAAGCAATTTAGAAAATGCAGACTTCAGGCTGCTCAGAGACATAGATTCAGTCATAGTGCACGAAAGCAGGCCCTTTAGCCCAACTTGCCAATGCTCTCCAAGATGCCCCATCTACACTAGCCCCACATGCTTGCATGTTGCCCTAACCCTCTAAATGTTTCTTATCCATGTATCTGTCCAAATGCAAGGGGAACTGAAAAGCTTGTGTTGTGCATTTCCCATGATTTAAAATTTGGCTTGTGTGAGGGTTCCCTCTGGATTAATCAGCAAGAACTTTGGAAAGTGTAGAATAGAAATAAAACTGGAAGAATCTACAATATATAGTGGGTTAATGTAGTAACACAGCAGGCATGCACACTGCAAGAAACTGGCTCAGGAAGGCCTTCTCGCTATTAGGCAAATACCAAAGGGATATGCACAAAGAAACAGCATAGTTTCAATGAGCTGCAGTGGACTTGATTTGGCTTGCTGTCCATCTACTCCTGTGGCTGCACTGGGAGGAATGACTAGCCCTCAGGCATTGAAACGCAGCCTTTCATCTCATTAAGTGTTAGTTCTGGGACACCTGTACTGCATGTAATCATTAAAATCCACATTACTGAATTCAAAACTTTTTTTAAAAAGTGCCCACATGAATCTTATTTTCCAAATGTAACATAATTGCATGAGTAGGCCTTCTGGCGCTTCGAGCCTGACCTGCCATTCCACAACGTTATGGCTCAATTTCTACCGAACACCACTCTTCAAATCCCTTTACGTTGAATATCAAGAAAGTGAGTGATCTTTGTTCAGAATGCAAATAATTAGTGAGCCTCCCTAGTAGGTTTAGGTTTATTGTCACGTGTACAGAGGCACAGCCAAAAGTTTTGTTTTGCAGAAACTTCTCCCATTTCAGCTTTAAATGACCTCTCCTTGATTTTGCGCATAATCCTTAGTCCTAAACACCTTTTCTGGGGACAAAAGCGAGCTTGTGTCTACCTTGTCAATTCCTCCACAACCTTCATAGCTTTCAATACTTCCAACTCACGTTCTTCTAAACTCTCTAGAGAATAGAACCCCGGTCTATCCTACCCCTCCTCATATGACAAATCCACGACCCTGGAAATAAAATGGAAAAGACTGGAAATACTCCGCAGGCAGGAAACATCTATGGAAACAGTTAATGTTTCAGGCAAAAGATCTTTTATCACCTGTTCGGTTGAAGGGTCTTTGACCTCAGAATTAGACTGTACTCTTTCCAGATGCTTACGACCTGTTATGTTTTCAGCATTTTTTGTTTTATTTCAAATTTCCATCATCTGAAGTAATGTTCTTGTTTTCCACTAATCCAGGAAATAATCTAGTGAATCTTTGCTGCGTTTTTCAGAGCAAGTATCTCTGTTTTGAGGCATGATCACCAAAATTGTACACAATACTACAGGTAAGAACTCATAAGCCACTACATAATTATTGTAAGATCTTGTTTCAATAGGGGGGTTGCACGTATGGTCACTGGGTCATAGGGCTCGAGGCACAGAGCCGCTAAATCCATCTGGTGGACATCCGTCACTTCCGGTATATGTTATTAATACAAGAAATGCGTACTTTCCTACCTGTTAAAAACAGCCAAAATGTTGAATTTTTGCGCTGAAAAAAATTGTGGGAGTCGGGGTAAGTGTGAGAGACATGTACCCAACTTTAGAATTCCAAAAGTGAAGCGAAATGAAGGTATAGAGAAGCGAGAACTGAAGGGACTACAGCAGCTAAAGTGCTTGGTAAACATTGGCCATGCAGATATCGGAATTGAAAATATTGGGAATTATCGCGTTTGCTCACTGCATTTCATCAAGTAAGGCATTATTTGTGTTTTTTCTTGATTCCTTTGGTATCTAAAAATTCTCAGAAGTGATAAGTCTGGCTGTAAATTTTTCTTCAGATGCGTTTTCATTTTGTATGTAAAAACCCACTTGGGAATCAGGGGCGATTTAAAAAAATTACAGCCAGATTTATCACTTCTGAAACATTTTAGATGCCAAAGGAATCAAGAAAAAACACAAATAATGCCTTAGTTGATGAAATGCAGTGAGCAAACGGCCAATATTCGCCAAGCACTCTGGCTTGTTGTCTCTTCAGCTCTCGCTTCTATCTACCGTCATTTCTCCTCACTTTTGGAATTCTGAAGTATGCTAAATGTCTCACACGCTTATCCCGATTTCCATAATTATTTACAGCGCAAAAATGGACTATTTCAGCGGGTTTTAACGGACCCGCTACACTGGAAACAAGGTAAGTGCCTACCTGCAGTTCATCGCGTGTAATCCATTTGGAGTAGCGTAGCAACAGTACGGGTCATGGGTCGTGTCCCGACTACCGTGAAACCTCCCTATAGATATATATGACTTCCCAATTGCCAGAGACATCCAAACTTGCACTTTGTAAATTATACATATTTTGATCTCTTTGAACATTAATGTTTCCAAATCATTCACCATTTAAAAAACTCAGCATTTTATTTTGATCAAAGTGGATGACCTCAGAGTTTTCCCACAATGTACTTCATCTGTCTTGTTGCTGGTCACTTATTCTTGTTACCTCCTTGAAGTTTCTTTGCACCCTCATCACTGTTCACATTCCCATCAACAATAATTTAAAACATTACTTTTGATCCCCTTAGCCAAATTGCTGACATAAATTGAAAACCCTGGGAACTCATAAGGACAGTTTAGAGGCATGGATGCTTGATGGATGTACAATCATAAATAGGATTGTGTGATAGAAGAGAACTATTGCTTTAAGTCTTTTAAATACATTTTGGGTGGGTGGTAGTGTAACAATAAGAATAAAGAGCACCTCTTAAAATTGGTTAAAAACATAAATACGCTTTACTCTGAGTTATTCTTTCTAAGACGGGCCTTTCAATCTAATGGGAAACTCACAAGTAAAAGATCGCACACTGTTACTTCTGTCTAACGGAACATAACTTTAAAAAAACACAAAAATCAATTTGCATTCACTGCTGCATTGCACATCTGAGAGACATAAGTGACAGCGAGAATAAAAAATGTGTTGCAGCTGCAGTAATCTTTGAACTCCACACACAGTAGAGGCACAGGAAATTTCAGTAGGTTTTCTCAGTTCACGTTGCTACATAAGCATTTTCCACATTCTTTTGTTTACATAGCACACGTTGCTAAATCGGACAAAATGCTACTCCAGCACAAAAGAGAAAGTGCATACTAACAAAATGCTGAGTTCAAAACAATACACTCATTTTTTTCCCTGCTGACAAGGATGGCAATTTGATTTGTATGGGGCACCAGCAGGAATTTGTATGGGGCACCAAAAGGAAAATTATACTATTTTTCTTGCATGTACACATTTTCACTTGCATTTAATTTTGGCAGAATATATTTTTAGGTAGCCGAGGAATGGCTGCATTCTTTAACGTGAGCTCACTTAAGAATTATAAACTTAAGGAATTGATGGAATGCTTGCCCTTGTAACCTTCCAATAGCAGAATCTACTTTAGCAGCAATCTACTTTAGCAGCAAAATTACAAACTGCACAGACAGAACAAGAACACAAGAACAAGACAGCACAAGAACAGGCCCTTCAGCATACGTGTCTATGCCGAACACGATGCCAAGTTAAACTATTCTCTTCTGCCTGCAATGTGATCCATATCCCTTCTTTCCCCATGTAACGAGGTGCCTATCCAAAAGCCTCTTAAATGCCACTATTATATCTGCCTCCATCGCCACCTTTGACAGTGCATTCCAGGCACCAATCACTCTGTAAAAAAACTTGCCCAACACAACTCCTTTATGGAACAGTGGCACAGCTGGAGAGCTGCTGCCTTGCAGTGCCAGAGACCTGGGTTCGATCCTGACCTTGGGTGCTGTCTATGTGGTTTGTATGTTCTTCCTGTGGCTGAGTGGGCTCTCTCACGTCCCAAAGCCATGCAGGTTTGTAGGTTAATTGGCCTCTGTAAAATTGTACTTAATGTGTTTGGAGTGGATGATAAAGTAGGATAACGGAACTGGTGTGAAAAGGATTCCCTTTCTCTTTTGGCACAGATTCATAGAAAATAAGAATGGGAATGGGCCATGAGTATAACCTGCATTCAACACTATCATGGCTGATCTTGAACCTCAACGTCATATTTTTCACTCCCTTTCCAGATCCCCTGATATATTTTCTCTTGTGATGTGTTTAAATATAAAATATGAAGCACTGCATCTGTGAATGAGATGCTTATGCATTAATGAAATTCCAAAATAAATCTAAAGATAGAGGACCACCTGGACAGTAACAACAGCAGGCAGGTGTGGCAGGGGATCCAGTATCTCACCAACTACAAGACCAACCTTGGAGCTGCTGAAGGTGACGCCTCGTTGGCAGAGGAGCTGAACCTCTTCTTTGCTCGCTTTGAAGTGGAGCCACCCGAGACAGCCACATCACACCACATGGTCCACAGCAGCCTAACCCTCAAGATAGAGGAGCATGAGGTGAGGCGCACGCTGCGGGCCATAAATCCAAGGAAGGCTACTGGACCCGACGGCGTCTCTGGACGCGTGCTGAAGGACTGCGCTGACCAGCTGGCTGGAGTCTGTACGAGGATTTTCAAGCAGTCTCTGGCCCAGTCCACTGTTCCACCCTGTCTGAAGTCCGCAACCATAGTCCCCTTGAAAAACTGGTCCGGGGTCACATCACATCACTCCTGCCCTGAAGCTTTGACCCCCACCAGTTTGCGTACAGAGCGAATAGATCTACAGAGAACGCTGTAGCCACAGCTCTCCATGCTGCACTGTCCCACCTGGAGCAGCGGGGGAGCTACGTGCGGATGCTCTTTGTGGACTACAGCTCTGCCTTTAATACCATCCTTCCCCACAAACTGGTGGACAAACTGGGGGACTTGGGACTTCCACACTCCACCTGCATGTGGATAAATAGCTTCCTGTCGGGTCGCAGCCAGAGAGTCAGAGTGGGCCATCACACATCCACGGCCCTCAGCCTCAGTACCGGATCTCCACAGGGCTGCGTGCTCAGCCCCCTGCTCTACACCATCTACACACATGACTGCACCCCCGCCCACTACAGCAACACCATTGTCAAATTTGCGGATGACACTACGGTGGTGGGACTCATCTCCGGGGGGGACGAGTACGCCTACCGGGATGAGGTGGAGCAGCTGACAGTGTGGTGTGGAGAAAATAACCTGCTCCTCAACACCTTAAAGACAAAGGAAATAATAATAGACTTCAGAAAGAATAAAACGGACATGGTACCATTAATTATCAGAGGGGACTGTGTGGAGAGGGTGGCGGATTTCCGCTTCCTGGGAATCCATATTGAGGAGGACCTGACGTGGACCGTGAACACCTCTGCGCTGCTGAAAAAGGTCCAGCAGAGACTGCACTTCCTGAGGGTGCTCAGGAAGAATAACATCACTCAGAGACTGCTGCTGTCCTTTTATCGGTGCTCCATTGAGAGCATCCTAACATACTGTGTATGCGTATGGTACACCAGCTGCACAGCGGCTCAGAGGAAAGCGCTCCAGAGGGCCATTGACAACGCCCAGAGGATTGTCGGCTGCCCTCTCCTTACCTTGGAGGACTTACACAGTTCCCGCTGCATCAAAAAATCCCAGAGTATTATAAAGGACATTTCCCACCCCGGACACTCCCTGTTTGAACTGTTACCGTCAGGCAGACGGTACAGATCTACAAGGACAAGGACAAACAGACTTAAAAACAGTTTTTACCCCACTGCTATAAAGGCACTAAATGTAGCCGCCAAGGAACGCAGGGGCGATACATACTAAGAGACTGTGAAATCGACAGAAGGATGTAGGGCTGGGTGTTTATGCGTGCTATTTTTATGATATTTATTTTAGTTGTTTATCTTTTTTAAAATATTTTACCTTGTATGTATCGTTAGCTTTTAGAAATGTTTGAATGGTGCACTGACTGGCTGACATTTTACAATTTCGTTGTACATGGTTCATGTTACAATGACAATAAAGAAACTATTCTATTCTATTCTAAAGATAGAAATTTGATAGCGTAGGTTTCAGAAAAAGCAGGACAACACAAAACTTAAATACTAGACTATGTCTTTGAATGATGACTTCAACCGTGTAGAGATGACCAGTGTGGCATCTATAATGTTCATAGACTGCCTGAATGGCCATGCAAAATAAAACATAAAATAGCAAAAACATGATAGCTGTGCCTGAAGCAGAAAGTTTTATTTTTAAAGTCCAGGTTATGTGTTTTCATTTCCATTGAAAAATTGAACATCGCCACAGTGATGCCATCATCAGCAGTAAAATGAAATAAGTTTGTCTCAAAAGTGATGAGCACCAAATTTAAAAACTAAACTGTATTCCAGAGTACCTCAAAAGCCAGAAAAAGAAATGAATACTCGTAGTAATTGATTCAAAGTTTTTAGTATCATTTCTAAATATTGATGTAAGCAATGGGATCTCAGAATTGGCTGAATTGTCAGAATAGTTTGTACATTAGTAACTTTATCTACTGGAGAAGCCTTGCTTCTCAAAATGAAAATAGACAAAATAAGATACGAGTAATTTTAATTGATATTTTGAACACCAGTTACGAAGTAAAATAAAACGAATAAAAAAATCAGCTCAGTAGGTGCTAAAACCAGAGCATATTCCTATAAATCAAGAAATATTAGTACAAAGACCATTTGTTGTCAGTGCCAAAATAAATGTGAGACATGATAGCAATAAATAACTACATTTATGACAGCAACATATTCTTGACACCCAAATTGCACGCCAGGCATTTTAATCGCACAAAACCCAGTTTGACATGATTAAAGAACACTGAGCAGAAAATTAATTAATACTATCGCAGGAGTCCTTGGAAGGTGAAAAAGAGAGGCAAAGAGACAGACAAAGAAGCAGGCAGACAGCCAGAGTATGTGCATATTGGCTGGAAGTATGGCATCAATGAAAGGGCAGGAGTAGGTAATCTAATGTCAGTAGGCAGAATGCCTAGATTCTAGAACTGTGCAGCTAGAGAAGCTTCTCAAAAATCGTCATAAAAGTGAAATGAATTTCTGAGAATATTTTCAACAGAACTCAATCGGTACGAATTAGCAACACTTCCTCCTCGATAACCATTGCACAGGGGTACACACCTCAAGGCTGTGCACTCAGTCCCTTGCTCTCCTCTCTATATCCATAACAGCGTAACTCAGCACAGTTCCAACTCCATATTTAAATTCACCAACAACAGAATTACGGTTAATGACGAGTCAGAGTATCGGTGTGAGATTAATAGTCTGACTGAAGGATGCCAGAACAACAACCCTACTCTTAACGTCAGCAAAACCAAGGAGCTCATTGCGTAGTAAGGAAATGCAGATGCATGTTTACACCAAAGATAGATAAAAATGCTGGAGTAACTCAGTGGGTCAGGCAGCGTCTCCGTAGAAAGGAATAAGTGATGTTTCAGGTCGAGACCCTTTTTCAGACTCTTCAGTCATTCCAAGGGGCTGATTGTTGACTTAGGTAAGCCAAGGATCTACAAACCTGTCATCTTTAACAAGTCAGTGGTGGAGAGAAAGTCAAGTTCTTGGGTGCGCATATCTCTGAAGATCTGTTCTAGACCCAGCAATGCCTCTAGTTCTGTAGATTCCGTATGTCGACAAATACTCTTGAACTTCTATGGTAGAGAGCATGTGCAGTGCTTGCATCACGACCTGGCTAAGCAACCCGAATGGCCTGAATCAAATTTACAAAAAGTGTGGACAGTGCCTGGTCCATCATGGCTACTGAACTGCTCACAATCCAAGGGATCTACAGGAGACACTACCTCAAATAGGCTGCCAGTATCATCAAGAACCCACACCCATCCTGGCATTGCTTTCATTTCACTCCTGCCATCGGGAAGGCATAGGAATCGTTAATTTGCATGTTCAGGAAAAGCTTCTTCCCAACTACCCTACAAACACCAAATCAACTTCGAACCACAATCTGGTTGCATTAGGGACTGGGCTTTTCTTTCACATTGATATTAGAGCTTTTTAAACATTTATTTGTGAACTTTATTTTGTATGTTTATATTATCTTTCAGGTACTGCGTTTACAAACCTGCTGTACTGCTGCAAGAAGGAATTTCATTGTTCTCGTTTTGGTACATATGATAATTAAACATTCTTGGCTTGATATTTTAAGAAAACAATAAATGGGCTCAATAGTAGTTTATGAAGACTCTTGAGCCTACTTCACCTTTGAGCCAGCACAGCCATAAAATATGATCATGGCTGATCATCCAAAATCAGTACCCCGTTCCTGCTTTCTCCCCATATCCCTTGATTCCGTTGAGGACTGGGAACCCACCCAGAAAGGCCCTGCTCGCCAGTCTAGAGTGGAAGGAATTGGCGGAGGGCTTGTAAACAGACCGACTGTGGGAGGGAGTGCACTGCCTCAACGGCGGAGTGGGCCCTGCAACTGCCTGGGGCTTAGCTGGACCCAAGAAGCCGAGTGAGTGGACAGGACGTTGCCTACAGCGGGTCACAGGTACTCTTGACCAGGCTAACCCTTCAACCCCGCCAGGATAACGGGCCTTCATGGTCAGGTAACAAACCCTGTACAACAATTAGGACTTGAAAATGGCACCATACTGGCGACTCTGTATACTGTCTCAGTGTACTACTGCTATACACGTGTACTGTATCTCAAATGCTTATCGAGAATGGATCCGTGCTTACGTTTAGTGATATTTGTACTAAACTGTATATAAAAATGAATTTCACAGTACCTCAGTACGTGACAAATACCCCTTACCTTTTATCTTTGACCCCACACGGTCTATCATTTACAAATACAGTTTAGCAAAATCAAGAATATAAAATTTCAGCTCACTTGCGATGTATTAACCTACTAACACAGGAAGTAATATTTGTTAAAATATGAATGCTTTAGTTGCACAATTATTCATTACAACTTGAACAAGTTCTCAACTTCAAATCTTTGAACCTGAAGTGCAGATGGTCAATTAAAAATCAATCCTTCTGCTGCAGGTCTAGAGTTACCAATAGGCTAAATTAGGATGGTATATTTCCTTCTTGAAGGATGCTGTTTGAAGCAGATGTTTGTTTTAAGGACAAGTTAACAATTTCATGGTCATCACTACTAATGCTGGCACAGTCTCAGATTTATTTTCAGTATAATTACTTGAATTTGAATTCCCCAAATGCCACTGAGGTTTGAACATCTATAGATTATTTTTTCATGACACTAGGAAAGGAGTCCTGCAACAGTATCACTGTGCTACTATGCCTTGACAGCAGTTTTAGATTTATTGGTAATAAAATACAGTATTATTACCCAGTCGGGATATTTTTAAACAGGATGGAGATCAGGAAAACAAGTTAAGGTCAAAAGAGATGAATATAAAAGACTGCAGTATTTACAAGGATAAAGTAGTTATGGTATAAGCAATGGCTGTTTACTTAAACATGCAATCTATTTTAGTAAGAAAATGCAAAACATTGGAAAATTAATTTAGTTCATTGACCGCATCTTGCCCGTTTTGTAAACAGCAATATTTAGCCAAGCAACAGTAACTTGGAGAATACAAAGGAATTACAATAATGTTGTTAATAAACTGCTGAATTTAATCCACATAGCAGAATGCATCTCTAATGGAAATAAATGGGAAATTTGCTTTCCTTCGTTCATACGATAAGGAATTGAACAAACCATGTTTTCACCTTTTTGCAGTTTTCAGCTTTGCTTCAAAAGCAGCGTCCATAAATGGACTATGTGAACAATTGAATGTTTTTTTCCACTTCCTGCCTGATATAGCACAGACTCGACAATTAACTCTACTCGCAGTAAACTACTAGAATTTGCCAAGCAAATAAATTACATTCTTAGATTTACAGATTGAATATATTTCACCACCTTTGGTCTAACAGCATTTATAATTAACTAACAATTGATAATTCAAACAAACAGTGCAAATACTGTAAATCAGAATAAATACTATTGGGCACAAGCAAATACACAGCTGAACACCTCATGTGTGGGAATGTACAGCCCAAATTCTGAAGTTCAAACATCTAAAGAATCCAAAAAGGAAATTTAAACATACCCTCTGTACTGCATTCCATTATCCCTTCACATTAGGAAAATAACTATGGAAAAGTAAACCAGTTTGACGTGTGACAGAGTCACAGAGTAGTCATACAACACGGAAACAGGCCCTGTGGGCCAACATGTTCACATCGACCAGGATGCCCCATCTAAACAAACCGGCCTTATAGATTATCATCCAAATAATTGGTATAGACAATAACAAACAGCAGTAAATCCAGCACCAATCCCCGAGGCACATCACAAATTGCAGGCTTCCGGTCAGAAAAACAATCTCCAGTTACACCCACTGCTTTCAACGATGAAGCCAACTGAATTCAGTTAACCACAACTCCCTGGATCCCATACGTTCTAACCTTCCAGAGGAGCGTACCATGTGCAACTGTATCACAGCCCTTGCAGTCCTGCTAAGTCTACTTTTTTTCATTACCTCCCCCTCACCCTGCATTATGTTCCATAAAAAAACCTTGGTGTGTGCCTTTAAACTAATTTTATCATTTATCTAATTCTGACACGGTCTGTTTTTGAATCAACCTCATTTTAAGGCAGAGATAGACAAATTCTTCATTAGAATAGGTGTCAAGGGTTATGGGGAGAAGGTAGTAAAAATGGGATTAGGAGGCAGAGATCGGTCATGATTGAATGGCGGAGTGGAATGGATGGGTCAAATGGCCTAATTCTTACCCCTATAACTTGTGAAAACCACACAAACAATGTTTGACCTAGTAAAATTTCTGGGTTACTACTTCAAAAAAATCAAATGAAATTCATGAAACACTATGTCCCACATTCAAAGCCATGTTAGCTATCCCTAATCATCCCCTATCTTTCTAATGCATGCATGATCGCCAGAGATGCTGCCTGACCCGTCGAATTGCCCCAGAAACTGCTTTTATAAAAATTCATTATGCATGGTATGATTTGAGGGATAGCAAGCAGAACAAGCATTTTATTGTATCACTTCACATGTGACAACAAAAAAACAATGAACAATTAAATAGCAAATGCCGAGTTCATCAGGGCAGAAGTGAAATCTCCAATGTTACAAGTAATTTCAATTAATTAAACTCACTTGATTAGTTTTAAGATTCTCCTGAAAATAACAAGTTACCAAGCCAACTATAATTTTGTTTGTTGCAATTAAACAGGAGAGGGTTTAAACTGTGCAAGTTTCAAAGTCAGTTAGTCTTACCAGCTTCAATCCCACAAAAAAAGGTGTTCAAAACCAACTCATTAAACAAATAATAGCATCATTAAGATGTGTTCATAAAGCTACCAGATGGATGTAAAAATCTATCTGATTGATTAACATTCTTTGAGGAAGAAAACCTGCTGTCCACTAGCTGTAGTTTAGAAATGACTTCAGACCCACATGGTTAATTCTTATTTCTTCTCTGAAACAATCTGACAAGCCACATACATCAAACTGCTGCTACATACAATAAATATAAAATCAAAAGACCATCTAGCCAAAAGGCAAGATAGCAAAATCACACCTGATTAATCATGTAAAATTCACCTTGCCAACATCTCAGGGACTTGCACCACAATAGCAGGTGCTGCCTCAGTCATTGGAGAAATAGACCTGGACGTTCTTAATAATAAAGCCAGCGGTAGAAACTGTCCTTCGTTAGTGTTGCATCAGCCAATAACTTAATATTATTTTCATACTGAAAATGACCCGTGTTGTATAGTACTACTGCCATGCTAAATGAGTAAAAGCCCTGTCCCACGTCAAGCCCTATTCGTCAAGGATTATCTCATGCCCCCATTTTTCCCTTCTGGCTTTCTTCTTATGTGTACATTTAGTACGCTTGTACTCTGAGGAATTTGCTTGCTCTCAGCTACCTATAACTGATATATGGCACCTTCATTTCCCTGATCAGAGCCTCAGTATCCCTCGTTAATCACTGTTCCCAAATCCTGACATGAATAATAAATCAAATTTCAAAGTCTACACTGGCTTCCCCGCTATAATGCTAAATGCCAGGAAATGATAATCACTAAGGAGACAGTGTAACAACCTTCCATTGATATTTATTGAATTCTTAACATTGTCTAACCTCTCATCGATTTATTTGGCCTCACCGCTAGCTAGAAACTTAATACATCTGTCACTCAAATACTGTGACTACATGATCATGTTTAGTAATACTCAGGACAAAAGACACCTCTGTTGGCTGTCCCCAGTGCAGGCTTGTGGCAACATACCCTCCACTTGCTTGGATGAATGCAGCTCCAAAAACATTCCATAAACCTCTAGGACTCAATAGTCAACTCAACAGACACTCAATCAACCACTTATGCCCCTGTCCCACTTAGGAAACCTGAACGGAAACCTCTGGAGACTTTGCGCCCTACCCAAGGTTTCTGTGCGGTTCCCGGAGGTTGCAGGTGGTTGCCGGAGGTTGCAGGTAGTAGAAGCAGGTAGGGAGACTGACAAGAACCTCCGGGAACCGCACGGAAACCTTGGGTGGGGCGCAAAGTCTCCAGAGGTTTCCATTCAGGTTTCCTAAGTGGGACAGGGGCATTAACATTATCACACATCACTGTTGTGACGTTGATGCACTGCAGCAACTCGTTTTTTTTAAACCACCTTCCGAACCTGCACTAGTTCTTCTTGGTGGTAAACATCACAATTGCTGTAAAGGAACATTATCAGATTTCACTTTCCATTTGAATGGTAGAGCATCCTGACAAAGAATGGCAGGGCCCAAGAATGGATTGAGGAACAGATGGGCTCTGATGCACAAGCCCAATCATCGCCAAAGGTGGGAGCACAAGTATACAACCCAGTGAACGTGGTACACAGGATACTTGCCTTCATTAATCAGAGCAACAAATATAGAAGCAGAGAGGCTAAGTACAACTTTATAAAACTTTGGTTGCTACAGCTGGAGTTTTGCTCTAAGATCTGGTTGCACACTCATGGAATTATATGATTACACTGGAAAGGCTGCAGATAAAGCATTTCAGTTATGAGAGGTTGGATAGGTTGGGGCGAAGGAGCGAAGGGGAGACCCGATTGAGGTATACCAAATTTTGAGGGGCATTGAGAGGGGAGATGGTGAGAATATTTCCTCCAAAACAAAAAGATTTATAAAACTAGAAAACAACAGTTTAAGGTAAGGGATGATGCAAAGGTTAGAGGGTATCCAAGGAAGATCCTAGAGTGAGGTTGAAATTTAGAAATGCAATGCTAAAGGGCTGGCAGTGACAAAGACTCTTACAACATTTAAGCATCTACACAAGTATTTCAAGTGTCAAAGCATAAAAGGCTTGTAGACCAAATGACAGGAAATGGGATTAATTTAGGTGATTTGAATGATCAGCATGAAAATGGCAGGCGTAAAGGCTTGTGCTGTAAAACTGTGGAAATATATGCAAATTCCTTCAACATCACAGGGCCAAAACACTGACATTTACTCCCAAGCTTTCAGGGAATGCAATTCAAAGTAGTCATTCGCCACGCACAAAAGAACATTAAAACAAGGCTTACCAATTATGCTCGTACTTAGAGAATGTACCTTTTTTATTAAAAGTAGCTAAATAAGCATTACTAAAAAAAATAAAATGTTGGCAAACCTCCTCTTCCACCCTTATTTGAAATATGGTTCTTCTCCACATAATTACAAGCCAATGCTTTTTAATTAGATGCCTATTTCCTTTAGTTAATTTTACCGTACTCCATTCAAACACTAAACCACTATATTCATAAACAAGTCTCTGGATTCCAAATTAACCTCTGAAACAATCATGTGAGATTTTATTAACTGAAAATCTATTTGTGATCCAGTTTGAAAATGAAATATAACAAGTACAAGTCCCAAAATATAAAACATACTTTCCTCCAACTTCACCATCTTTGTATTCCCAGAATTAAAAAAAAAATAATCAGATGCAACATAAGAATTCTCTATAGCCAGCCTAGATAAGTCCAATCTAGATTTAATTTTCCAATAATTGAATACTTGGTCCTGAACAGATAGATTGAGAACATTTCCCTGTTTTCACCATGGCTGCTCAAGGTATCACGTTGTTCCTGTACAACTTGATGGCAAATTCCAACCTTACATTATAAACAAAGAATGGATGTTTTAATGTTTAAGAAGGAACTGCAGATGCTGGAAAATCGAAGGTGGACAAAAGTGCTGGAGAAACTGAGCGGGTGCGGCAGCATCTATGGAGCGAAGTAAATCAGTCTTCAGACTGATGTGAGGGGGGGAGAAGAAGAAAGGAAGAGGAGGAGCCAGAGGGCTGAGGGAGAGCTGACAAGGGGAGGAGACAATAAGGGCTACCGGAAATTGGAGAAGTCAATGTTCATGCCGCTGGGGTATAAACTGCCCAAGCGAAATATGAATTGCTGCTCCTCCAATTTCCGGTGGTGCTCACTTCGGCCATGGAGGAGGCCCAGGACAGAAAGGTTGGATTCGGAATGGGAGGGGGAGATGAAGTGCTGAACCACCGGGAGATCAGGTAGGTTATTGCGGACCGAGTGGAGGTGTTCGGCGAAACGATCGCCAAGCCTACGTTTGGTCTCACCGATGTAGATCAGCTGACTTCTAGAGCAGCGGATGCAATAGATGAGGTTGGAGGAGGTGCAGGTGAACCTCTCTTGCACCTGGAACGACTGTTTGGGTCCTTGAATGGAGTCGAGGGGGGAGGTAAAGCGACACGTGTAGCATTTTTTTGCGGTTGCAAGGGAAAGTCCCTGGGGAGGGAGTGGTATGGGTGGGAAGGGAAGAATTGACCAGGGTTTTACGGAGGGAGCGATCTTTGCGGAAAGCAGATGGGAAGATGTGGCGACTGGTGGGGTCACGTAGGAGACGGCGAAAATGACGGAAGACTATTTGTTGTATGTGACGGCTGGTAGGGTGGAAGGTGAGGACTAGGGGGACTCTGCCCTTGTTACAAGTGGGGGGGATGGGGAGAAAGAGCAGTGTTACGGGGTATTGAAGAAACCCTGGTGAGAGCCTCATCTATAATGGGGGAGGGGAACCCCCGTTCCCTGAAGAATGAGGACATTTCCGATGCCCTGGTGTGGAACACCTCATCCTGGGAGCAAATGCGGCGTAGGCAGAGGAAT
Source organism: Amblyraja radiata (assembly GCF_010909765.2). Taxonomy (NCBI): domain Eukaryota; kingdom Metazoa; phylum Chordata; class Chondrichthyes; order Rajiformes; family Rajidae; genus Amblyraja; species Amblyraja radiata. The sequence continues at coordinate 81,726,260 of NC_045959.1, forward strand.
TGGGAGTAGGGGATGGAGTCCTTACAGGAAGCAGGGTGGGAAGAAGTGCAGTCTAGATAGCCATGGGAGTCAGTGGGTTTATAGTGGATGTCGGTCAGAAGTCTATCACCTGAGTGAGATCAAGAAATGGTAGGGAAGTTTCGGAAATGGTCCAGGTGTATTTGTGTGCCGGATGGAAGTTGGTGGTGAAATGGATGGAGTCCGCCCTTCTCAGCTCTCCCTCAGCCCTTTGGCTCCTCTTCTTCCTTTCTTCTTCCCCTCCTCCCACCCTACATCAGTCTGAAGAAAGGTTTCGGCCTGAAACGTTGCCCATTTCCTTCGCTCCATAGATGCTGCCGCACCCGCTGAGTTTCTCCAACACTTTTGTTTACCTATGGATGTTTTAATGTCTGTGTATCCTGTAAAAATGTACAGGCAGATTTTTGATAACCATGCAAAGTTTATATATTTTTCCATGAACAATACTGATAGAATTACCTTGCATGAGCACTTTAGGGCATTAACGTCCCACAGTAATCCCAAATATACGGCAAGCCATTTTGCAATAGTCATAATTCACTCACATTTTTTAAAACAGGGACATCTAAGAAAAGTGAAACGGCATGTTTAAAAATGCACCCTCCTATGTTTTAACACCAATAAAATTAGTTGTGACAGAATAATTACAGACTTACCAAATTATACATACAGAATAGGCTGGAAAGAAGGTGTTTAAAATGTAAAACTCTGAACTCTATAGACACTCCTACTTTCATCATTGTTGATTTCTTCACAATTAACACATTGAGAGTAAAGGGCCTGTCCCACTTGTGGTGCACCGTATGGCCGCGCGCGGCCGGTCCCACTTAGCAGCGCGGAGTTGTGCGGGGCTGGTCCCGACATCGCGCAGGGCTCCGAAATTCTTGCAGTGGCCGAAATCTTCGCGCACCAACGGCCTGTCGGCACGCAGGCGCATTGCGGTCGCATGCAGCGTCTTGACGGCATACGCCTAGCGCGTGGCGTTGCGCGATGACTTCACCGCCCGGCGTGGCGTTGTGTGATTACATCACCGCCCGACACTGTGCGACGCTCAAATTCAGTCGGCCCGCCTCCTGTCCAGCTGATAGGTAAGCATGACGCAAATGACCTCACGCTCGTACTTAGCGCGAACTTCGCGTGAACTCAGCTTCTGTTTGGTCGCACCAAACGCACGCAATTGCATGCAAGTGGGACAGGCCCTTAACTGTACACAAGGAAGTTAACTGGTGCAGCTACATTAATGCTACAGCTACAGGAGCAGGTCAAAGTCTGGGGATCGTATGAGTGACTCTGCAAATTTGCTATAACTTACAAAGCACATGCGCAGGATAAAGCAGCCATTTGATTGACATTCATTTATCCATGCTGAATATGCACTTGTTATCTCAGCATTTTCTCCACAATGGTGAAGTTACTTCACCAAGGTTTCCTTGACAGTAATACCTGAACACTTTGAGCAACAATGACTTAATCTTCACTGTAACTAAATAATTGAATGTCCTACCCAACAGCATTCTGGCAGTGGTCTTTCAACATACCACAACTCTTGAAATGGTCAGAAACATGACAGGACAGCAATAGGAAACCATCGAATCTGAATATCTCACTGAAGGGCCTGTACCACTATGGCGACCTAATTTGCAAGTTTAGGAGAGTTTGCACTCACCACAAACTCGCAGCATGGTCGACACGTGGTTACTGTAACTCCCCTTCATGCTCGAGAGGAGTTCCCGCATAATCGCGGCCTTAGTTTGATCGAGGAAACATTTTCAACAAGCTGAAAACTTTTCTGAGAGGAAAAATTGGTCGGCATGGAGAAAATAGATTCAATAGACAATAGGTGCAGGAGTAGGCCATTCGGCCCTTCAAGCCAGCACCGCCATTCAATGTGATCATGGCTGATCATCCCCAATCAGTGCCCCGTTCCTGCCTTCTCCCCATATCCCCTGACTCTGCTATTTTTTAGCCCTATCTAGCTCTCTTGTAAACATCCAGAGAACCCGCCTCCACCACCCTCTGAGGCAGAGAATTCCACAGACTCACCACTTTTTGTGAGAAAAAGTGTTTCCTCGTCTCCGTTCTAAATGGCTTACTCCTTTTTCTTAAACTGTGGCCCCTGGTTCTGGACTCCTCCAACATCGGGAACATGTTTCCTGCCTCTAGCGTGTCCAAACCCTTAACAATCTTATATGTTTCAATGAGATACCCTCTCATCCTTCTAAACTCCAGAGTGTACAAGCCCAGCCGCTCCATTCTCTCAGCATATGACAGTCCCGCCATCCCGGGAAACCTACGCTGCACTCCCTCAATAGCAAGAATGTCCTTCTAATGCGATTCTAGAATGTACGTTAACTTTGACATGCACGAAAAATGCTTTCTTGCTTTTCAACCACATTGCTGCAAATCTACATTCTCTTACCTATCCCAAATCAAGACGCCCTTAAGATCATAAATGACGGATAACCATCTCGGAGATGAGCTGAAACTGCATACCTCTATGTTGCAACCAAATATTCAATTGCTTTCCCACAAAATGCAGTCACAACAAAGTCATTAAAAGGTTAATTAACTTTAGAATTAACAATTATTTTTCATTTTCTTGAAGTTAGTACATAGTAGTTAGATTTTTACAAAATAATGTACATTTTGAAGTACATCTAATTGAAGTTTCTTGGATGCGGCCTTATTAGATTACAGCTAACTTAATGTGGCATTCCATCATGAAAAGGTTCCCCACCCCTGGACTAGCTGATTAGAAGTGTTTAATGTTGAAGCAGATTCTTTTTGAAGCATCAACGGACCAACAGATGAGAGAATCTGGGCACAGTGAAGGCCACAATCATGTCTTATGGTAAGGCATGCTTAAAGGGTCAGGTGGCCTGGGCTTGCTCCTATTTTCTTACATTCAATAAGCATGTTGAAATAGTCACCCGAGAAATATTGTTAGGGTGATAACATTTTGGCATTGATGAAAAGCTGCTAGCTAGATCATTGATTCAGTATCATAATGGCGGTAAAATCGTGGGGTTAAGTATGAAATAATGAACTATAAAGCAAACAGGAATACTCATACAATACAAACAAGGGCCAGGAAAGAAACAGGCAGGAATTATAAACCACACAGGACTACTGCATTTATTATTGATAAACTCCTGAGATGGACCACGGTTGCCAGAGCAACAGAGAACCCGAGCCATATGCCTCGATGTGTAAAATCAGCTAATCGCTGTTCTTGACATGCTCATAATACTTCAGTAAAGAAAGGTGTGAGGATTTAAGAATTAAAAATCAAACTTATTGTCATTAAATCGGAGGAGATTTAAAGAACTACTGATGCTGGTTTACAAAAAAGACACAAAATGTTGAAGAACACTGACAGGAAAAAGGGTCCCAACGCAACTTCACCTATCCATGTTTTCCAGAGATGCTGCCTGACCCACCGAGTGTCACCAGCTGTGTGTGTTGTTACATCAAATTTGTTTGATAATGTCACCCAAATGTCATGTCACATCTAAAGTACTGTGTTCAGTTTTAGTCACCCTGTCATAGGATTTCATTAAGCTGGAAGGAGTGCACGAATAAATGAGGAAGGTGCCATGACTTGAGTGGTGGAGCTATAAGGAAAGGTTGGGCACACTAGGACTTTATTCCTTGGAGCGCAGGAGCTGATGGGTGATATCATAGAAGTGTGTAAAATCATGAGTGAAATAGATAGGGTGAATGCACAGAGTCTTTTAACTTGGCGGAGGAATCAGAAACCAGAAGGTTGAGGTTTAAGGTGAGAGGGGCGTGATTGAGTCCTAAGGGAAAACCTTTTAACTCAATGGATGTATGGAATGAACTGCCAGAAGAGGTCATAAGGTCATAAGTGATTATAGAATTATGGTCACAGAGTTAGGCCATTCGGCCCATCAAGTCGACTCCACCATTCAATCATGACTGTTCTATATCTCCCTCCTAACCCCATTCTCCTGCCTTCTCTCCATTATCTCTGCCACCTGTATTAATTAAGAATCTATCTATCTCTGCCTTAAAAATATCCACTGACTTGGCCTACACAGCTTTCTGTGGCAAAGGTTTCCACAGATTCACCACCCTCTGACTAAAGTAATGTTTTCTCATCTCCCCCAAAAGAACATCCTTTAAAAGGCGAGTTCGGTATTCCGACTGCGCATGCCCACGTCAAAGGTCACTATACAAAAACAGCCCTGGAAAGCAGTGAAGCAGTGGACCTTCATTTCTTCTGTTTTTGCAGCTTTCATTCTTCTAGGTAAGAAAATATTGCTTTCAAACTATGAAATAGTTGTATTTATTGTTCCTTTGTTAAAAGCTAAGATTATTTTGTCGTTTTAATTGCTTTATGCTTTGGTGAGTGAGATCGTGCCGTCGACGGAGGGGGGGGGCGGGTTTTAGCTGGCAGTCTCCGGCCCATCGGGGAGCGGGGTTGGGCTGGAGTTGGCGCTTCTTCTCCGCGCTGGCTGTGGGCCTGGGGCCACTGGTGTCGTCGATCACAGCCAGCGCGGAGAAGAAGTGGCAACCCCAGCTCAACTGCCGCCGGGCCAAACCACATGCCCGGACCGATGACACCAGCCGCCACATGCCTGCAATTTGCCTGCAATTGTCCCATTGCTCGCTCAACCCTATTCATACTATAGTACTAGGTTTTACCATGTTTCAAGGTTTTCATAAACCCCATGGGATTTATAGGGCGGCACAGCGGTAGAGTTGCTGCCGCATAATGCCAGAGATCCGGGTTCGATCCTGCCTACAGGTAGTATCTGTGCGGGGTATGTACGTTCTCCATGACCGCGTGGGTTTTCTTCGGGTACTCCGATTTCCTCCCACACTCCAAAGACGAACTGGTTTGTAGGTTAATTGGCTTCTGTAAAATTGTAAATTGTTCCTAGTGTGGAGAATAGTGTTAGCATCCGGGGTGATTGCTGGTAGTGCAGACTCGGTGGACCGAAGGGCCTGCTTCTACGCTGTATCTCTCACCAAAATCTATCTAATTCAATAAAGAATTGGTCCTGTCCAAACATACATGTCTTCTGAGTGAGATTATTTTGCGATGATGACCCATTTTACACTATTTACAATGATTACGATACTGAACTGGCAACCAGCCACACAGCATCAGCTAGGGCAAGCTTGAGAGACCTTGCAGCCTACTTCTGCTCCTATTGTCTAATGTTCTAGTATTCCACTGGCCTGGAGCGTTGGGCTGGAGAGTAGAGTTTCAACCGTACATTTAAGTGATTATGTGAATCTGGAGCAAAATACCCTTAATTAATTTAGATAGTTATAGCATAGCTGAAGTCTTATGGCCACCTCTGGGCTCTGTACTTTATGAAGTATGTTAAGGCCTTAAACAAATTTACTAGAATATAATAAGGGTGGAGATTGTTGTTATGTGGAGAACCTATAAAACTGAGCTCTCCTACTGGCAAAAAAGATTTATGGATGATAAGAAGGATATTCAAACTCATCATGAGTTCAAATACTGTAAATCTTAAAAACCAATATCCAGTGATAGCAAGAGAGTAACCAGAAAATATTCAAGATAAAAACCAAAATAATAATGTGAAAGAGAAAAATAAAATTGGTGATTCGCTATGTTTAAGAACAAACTCTGCAAAGGATATTTTAACACAAGATTTCAAAATGAAATAAGATGAACATTAAAAAAGATAATTTAGCTGGGCATGGAGAAATGCAAGCACAGAAAATGATGGCTGAACAATCATTTGTTGCACTGTTTTACTATGGCTCATTTTTGGACTAACTAGTTCGCTTATGGTTTTTCCAAAAATGTATTATAAATCAGAATATGAAAGAATCTATTGGAGTATTAATACTGGTTTGAGACACACTGCTAGTACTACTTAGAAATAACATATTTTAGTAATCATGGAGCAAGTAGTGGAAATCATTTATATTGGAGGTGATTAGGATTCTAGTGATACCAAATTGGAAATACTCCAGTTCACGAAAATCATTGTGTGTAATGATACAAACATCATGAAAACTTAAAGGTAGACAAAACTGTGGGACTATAAGTTTGTGTTCAAGAATCTGAAAGGGATAGTGAACATTATAAAAAGTCTCTGCATTTTAAAATAACATTAAAACTAAAACAAGCAAATTAATGGGAACATTTGTTTAAACTTTAAATGTAACCTTTGTGCATCATTGTGGTATTTCCATGACCAGGTAAACGTGTCAAAATCCCATTGTGCAAAAATGATAAAAGTGCAGTTGAACCAAAAAGTCACATGCTCACCACTATGGCTTACTGAGAACAGTGATTCTGTTCTCTACATGAATCACAATTGTATCCATATTGATATTGTATGTAATGAGTAAAATGCTGCTTGTACACATAAAAGTATGGGAATTGTTAGGTTGAGAATGTAAAATGAAACATCTCAAAGTAAGTTTATCAATTAGCTAGAAGATAGTTTGCATTATATTTTTAGCTTATGCCTACAAGAAACTGGGAGCTATAACTACCCAAAAAAGCTGAAAACAACACAATGACTCAGGAGTATTGTGTAACTGAATGACTAGACAATTCTGCTGAAACATGTACTTCAGGTTTTCAACAATAGTGTACAGTTTTATGGCGTGTTTAAAAAAAAAAAATTGACACCAAGCAGTGGTTGTTAAACGACAGCACGAAGATTTGCAACGGGCCACAACTTTCAGAATGAGTGTCATAGCTTGGGTTGAATTTCTTTAAAGAATTAATCACTCTGACAACAGGAAGGTGAGCATTTACTACCCATTTTCATTTGCATGCTTCAGTCACTTTGTTTAGTGGGTGTGAGTGAGTTTGGGTGCTGTTCTGAATCAACCACATTGCTATGGATCTGCAGGTTTCCTTCCCTTAAATGAAGGGATGCAAATGAATCAATGGTCTTTTAATGCCAACATGTGGCTTCTATGGTCCATTGATACATGCTTCTTCAGATTACTTAAATGACTTGAATTGGAGCACGATGCTACTGCACCCCGGCTTAGAAACATAGAAACATAGAAATTAGGTGCAGGAGTAGGCCATTCGGCCCTTCGAGCCTGCACCGCCATTCAATATGATCATGGCTGATCATCCAACTCAGTATCCCGTACCTGCCTTCTCTCCATACCCTCTGATCCCCTTAGCCACAAGGGCCACATCTAACTCCCTCTTAAATATAGCCAATGAACTGGCCTCGACTATCCTCTGTGGCAGGGAGTTCCAGAGATTCACCACTCTCTGTGTGAAAAAAGTTCTTCTCATCTCGGTTTTAAAGGATTTCCCCCATCCTTAAGCTGTGACCCCTTGTCCTGGACTTCCCCAACATCGGGAGCAATCTTCCTGCATCTAGCCTGTCCAACCCCTTAAGAATTTTGTAAGTTTCTATAAGATCCCCTCTCAATCTCCTAAATTCTAGAGAGTATAAACCAAGTCTATCCAGTCTTTCTTCATAAGACAGTCCTGACATCCCAGGAATCAGTCTGGTGAACCTTCTCTGCACTCCCTCTATGGCAATAATGTCCTTCCTCAGATTTGGAGACCAAAACTGTACGCAATACTCCAGGTGTGGTCTCACCAAGACCCTGTACAACTGCAGTAGAACCTCCCTGCTCCTATACTCAAATCCTTTTGCTATGAAAGCTAACATACCATTCGCTTTCTTCACTGCCTGCTGCACCTGCATGCCCATTTTCAATGACTGGTGTACCATGATACCCAGGTCTCAGCTGCATCTCCCCTTTTCCTAGTCGGCCACCATTTAGATAATAGTCTGCTTTCCTGTTTTTGCCACCAAAATGGATAACCTCACATTTATCCACATATCCACATGATAGAGGGATGAAAATTATCAAATAAAAACTGTTAGACTGGTAGAAAACAAATCTTCTTTGGGCCACAGCAGGTAAAGGAGGACAATTCTGTTTCTGTGGACAGTAGTTTAGTTTAATTTAGTGATAAAACACGGAAACAGGCCCTTCAGCCCACCAGCGATTCCAGCACACTAAAGCAATCCTACACACTAAAGAAAATGTACAATTTTACCAAGCTAATTACCCAGCAAACCTGTACATCTTTGGAATGTGGGAAGAAACCTGAGATCCCGGAGAAAATCCACACAGGTAACGGTACAAACTCCGTACAGACAGTACCCATTGTCAGGATCAAACTCAGGTCTCTGGCGCTGTAAAGCAGCAACTCTACTGCTGCGCCACTGTACCTGCCAGTAGCTGGGCGATTTGCTTGACTTGCATTTATCAAAGTATATTTTACTGGATTCATTGCAAGTAAGATCAGATCTTTAAAGACATTATTAAAAATCATATTCCTGTCAATTCTAGCTACCCAGGATGCCAAATTAAACTAATCCGGTCTGCCTGAACATGGTTAGTATCCCTCTGTTCCTTGCCTGTTCATATTGGTAATGGTCTAAATTACGTCTTAGACATTACTATTGTATTTGTCTCCGCCACCTCCACTGACAGCACTTTGCACTGAGCACTATGTAAAAAAAAGTTTTGTAAATCTACTTTACATTTTTCCCTCTCATCTCAAACATGCACTTTAGTGTTTAATATTTTCTGAGAAAAAGATTCTCACTATCTACCCAATCTACAATTCTCAAAATTTTACATACATCGGTCTCCCCCTCAGCCTCCGATGCTCCAGTGAAAACAACCAAAGTTTGTCCTACCATTCTTTAGAGCTTAAGCACTAATCCAGGCCATATTCTGGTGATCCTCTCATGCAACCTTTCCAAAGTTCTCATGTCACCTTTAATGTGGTGTCCAGAACTAGTCATGATACTGCAAAAATGGCCTAACCAAAGCTTTATACAGCTGCAACATAACTTGCTAAATTTTATATACAGATTCAGATTCAACTTTATTGTCATTGTGCAGTGTACAGTACAGAGACAACGAAATGCAGTTAGCATCTCCCTAGAAGAGCGACATAAATATGAGCAATAAATAAATAAATAAAACAATACGGTGCTCTAGCTGATGAAGGCTCAGACTCTGAAGAAGGATCTCGACCCAAAACATCACCCATTCCTTCTCTCCAGAGATGCTGCCTGTCCCGCTGAGTTACACTAGCTTTTTGTGTCTATCTTTGGTTTAAACCAGCATCTGCAGTTCCTTCTTACACAAAACCCACGTTCCTTAGCAAAAAAATTAACTCTTGTCATTCCCTACAATTTTCAGTAGATATACAGAATGGTACAACTGGCAATTTAATGTTACAGTGTCACACAAAATTCACAACTAATTTAAATCAGTTTCCATCAGTAAAGATTAAACTGCAAATAAATGCATCCAAAGTGCATCATTTATATTAAATTTGTAATGTAGAATCAATTGCATATTCAGTTTTTACAAATACGTTGCTCAAAAACAGTTCTTTCCAACTTTCAACCTCAACTTGAAGCTCAACTATCGACATTCCAGCCTCAGCACTATACCCATAGGTCTTCCAGACAAGACCCCACTCCATTCTATTCAATTTTGCCCAGAGTTTGTTGCTGTATGTAGGCAAATCGACAAGGTTATAGCAGGTGTAGGAAAGAACTGCAGATGCTAGTTTAAATCAAAGGTAGACACAAAATGCTGGAGTAACTCAGCCGGACATTATCTATTATGCCATTTATTCCAGAATCAAAATAATGTACCTAATATATGGAAATGTTTATCTAAATATGTATGGAAACTGTCACTCTTTTCTATTGGTTCTGCTCTAGTGCCAGAATTTTTGTGGGGAAATCTTACATGTCTTGTAAAAAGAGATTCTGCTATTTCAACTGTCTGGGGCATGCTGGGTTTTAAGTCAACCAGATGCAGCGAGTACATTGTGGTGTGCTGCATAGTCTTGCAAATAAAAGAGCTGCTAAGGAAACAAGGCTACCTGCAATCAAATGACCACGAGGCAGGCTCTGAAGTGCACCATGCATAAGAGGAGCAAGGAGATTACAGCGACATCTTTGCTGAGCATTCTCACCCTGGCAGAGGCAGGCAGGCATTATCTGAACAGGATACTAGGAACCTTCTCTCTCTCTCTCCCCCTGCAAAGACATAGTCCTCGATGCAAACCCATTGATTTTTTCCATACGCAGGGCTCTCGCTTAACTTTTTTCCCCTGTTGCCAGCCGGGCAACCTCGGCAGCTTTTTAGGTTGCCAAATGACAGTTTAGGTGGTCATTTAAGATGGCTTGCATGACGCGTGCGATAATGTGCTCGGACGAAGTGCGTAGTTACCAGTCGGAATTATGCTCAATGAAGCATTCACATATTATTTCTGCTTCAAATAAAGTCACAAACTAAACATATTCATCAATCAAGACATGATATTTACCACAATGACATGCAGCAAAATTACAATACAATATCTCATCTCTTTTTTCACGTTGCAATGAATGCAATTTCTATTATCTCTTTTCACTTCCAAACAAAAATATGGTTATTCAGCGTATGATCAACCTCGGTGAGACCAAGCGCAGGCTTGGCGATCGCTTCGCACAACACCTCCACTCAGTTCGCAAAAACCAACCTGATCTCCCGGTGGCTCAGCACTTCAACTCACCCTCCCATTCCGAATCCGACCTTTCTGTCCTGGGCCTCCTCCATGGCCAGAGTGAGGCCCACCGCAAATTGGAGGAACAGCACCTCATTGCTTGGGTAGTTTACACCCCAGCGGTATGAACATTGGCTTCTCCAATTTCAGGTAGTCCTTGCTTTCTCCCTCCTTCCCTTCCCATTCCCAGCTCTCCCACAGCCTACTGTCTCCGCCTCTTCCTTTCTTTTTCCCGCCCCTCCCACCCCTCCCGACATCAGTCTGAAGAAAAAGGGTCTCGACCCGAAACGTCACCTATTTCCTTCGCTCCATAGATGTTGCCTCACCTGCTGAGTTTCTCCAGCATTTTTGTCTACCCATTCACACAAGTTCTGTTATCCCACTTTCCTCACCCACTCCCTGCACATTAGGGGCAATTTTACAGAGACAAGTTAACCTACAAAGCCAATGCATCTTTGAGATGTGGGAGGAAACCCACATGCTTGCAGGGAGAAATGTGCAAATTCAACACAGACAGTGCCCGAGAACAGGATCGAACACAGATCTCTGGCAGCAAGTCCACCAGCTGTGCCACTATATTTTATTTTCCAACACACAAAAAATTATAGGTTGATAACTTTGGTTACTAAAAAAAAAGAAACTATCCATTTTCAGTCTTAAATCTCTAAGTGACGCTATGTCCCCTTTACAGCTACTGTATGTTTTAATTCAGTTCAAGGCTATTGGGGCAGTACATTGGCCATAAATTTGCTGCCTAAAATTGCCAGAGACCCGGAATTGATCCTGAATATGGGTGCTGTCTGTATGGAGTTTTGTTTTCCCGTTTATAACATTGTTTACAGAGTACTATGTTTACATATTCTGTTGTGCTGCTGCAAGTAAGGATTTCATTGTTCTATCTGGGACGTGAGAGAATAAAACATTCTTGACTTGCGTCGCTGATGTGTGGGATAGAACTAGAGTATGGGTGATCGATGGTCGGCTTGGACTCGGTGGGCCAAAGGGCCTGTTTCCACGCTGTATCTTTAAATTAAACTAAAAACACTAAAACCAGAGGAAATGTAAAGAAGGGTTTCTACCCGAAACGCCACCCAATTTTTTCTATCCAGAGATGCTGGCTGCTCCATGGAGTTCCCCCGCACAATTAAAGCATGGAATAATCTTCACCCTACCATAGGTACCCACTAAATTTAAGGTAGCTTTTTTTTCCCCCAAGAACCCTTTTTTGCTTAAGTCCAAGTCAAGAGAGTTTTATCGTCATGTGTCCCAGATAGGGCAATGAAATTCTTGATTGTTGCAGCACAACAGAATATGTAAACATAATACAGAACAGGAGATAAAAGCTCAGTGTGTCTATATACTATAGACCATATATACATACACAATAAATGAACAGATAAAATGCAATAGGCTGTTATTTTTCAGAGTTTGGAGTTTGGTGGTGGTGGGTCCACCAGTTTAAATTCAATTTCGAATATGTTTGTAGGACCAGGAAACCAAGAAGCAAGAGTTACTCCAGGGAGTTACTGCAGCTCCAGGGAGTGATTCTGCGTTATTTTTCAGCGGTCACGGTGAGGCTGCGACCGGACAGCAATGGCGGCCAGAACTCCCACAATGCAAAAGGAGGGAGAAAGTGGCCAACACCGACCAGTTGCCGTGGCAGTGATGTGCTCAGTGGCCGGCCATGCCGAGCGGAGAGCCGAGACCCAGCGCCGAGCGGAGAGCCGAGACCCGGACACGGATGGCGGGCGGGTGTCCTGGTTGCTTGCCATGCCGGGCAAAATGGCAGGACTTTTAGGTTGCCCGGCGGGACTGTAAGTTGCCATTGGCACCCGGGCAACCGCTAATTTCGAGCCCCGACTTGGAATCAATATCACCAACACAGTATACCAACAATCAGGCAGGACCAGATGTGTGGGCCAAAAAACACTTTTCCTTACATACTGTTTAGTGCATCCATTTGTACCAATTATTGGACATGGATAAATGATTTTTAATCCAAACTAAACCTTACTGCAACTGTTTACAGTGCTGAAACATCAACAGTGCATCAAACATCTGCAGGCCATTAAACTTAAAACAATAACTGTTTCACTCCCAACTAATATCACCTGATCTGCTGAACATTTTTTGCATTTTCTTGAATGGGTGGAGAGCATGGCAAATATCATCTGGTAAACTAGTTGCCAAGTCATCAGCACTGCGGAGCGGTGGCACAGCGGTAGAGTTGTTGCCTTACAGCGCTTGCACCGTCGGAGACCCTGGTTCGATCCCAACTACGGGTTCCGTCTGAATCAAGGGATATGGGGAAAAAGCTGGAACGGGGTACTGATTTTGGATGATCAGCCATGATCCTATTAAATGGCGGTGCAGGCTCAAAGGGCCGAATGGCCTACTCCTGCACCTATTCTTTATGTTTCTGTGTACGGAGTTGGTACGTTCTCCCATGACCCCGTGTGCTTTCTCCGAGATCTTCGGTTTTCTCCCACACTCCAAAGGTGTACAGGTATGTAGGTTAATTGGTTTGGTATGAGGGTAAATTGTCCCTAGTGTGTGTAGGATAGTGTTAATGTGCGGCGATCGCTAGTTGGCACGGACTTGGTGGACCGAAGGCCCTGTTTCCACACTGTATCTCTAAACTAAACTTCCAAATAGTTGGATAGCAATATTATGTTTTACAGAACCTGGGTCCTAAAAGTATTCAACTCGAATTCCAAAGTCTCATGAACCTCATACAAAAACTATTCCACCTCAGCCATCTTAAGTGGCTAACCCCTTATTTTTAAACAGTGACCTATCATTCTAGATTCTTCCAAAAGAGGAAACATCAAATTGAGAATTCACATCCACTTTAAATCCAATCAGAATCTTATGTTTCAATCAAATCACATGGATAGGAAAGGTTTAAAAGGAATATGGGCCAAAAGCAGACAGAGGTTAATTTAGGAAGAGATCATGGAAAGACAAAATGTTGGGAGTTACTCAGCGGTTCAGGCAGCATGACTGAAGAACATGGACAGGTGATGATTTGGGTCAAGACCCTTCTTCAGACTGAAGTTTCAGATCAGGACCCTTCCTTGAGTCTGAACCCAACCCAAAACATCACCCATCCATATTCTCCAGTGATGCCGCCTGACCCGCTGTGCTATTCCAGCACTTTGTCTTTTTCTCTGGTAAACCAGCATTTCCAGCTCCTTGTTTCTGTAGGAAGTTTTTCTCATAACTATTCCTAGTATTTGTATGCAATTTGGTGGAGCATGTAGCATGAGTGTCCCATTGCTACATGGACCTGTGTATAATTGATTTGGAAATTCTCCATGGGAACACAAGTTTTCTACTGGGTAATCTTGTTTACTCCCATATACCAAACATGTATTGTAGGATTATTGGCTACTGTAAATTGCCCCATACTATAGATAAGTGGCAAAAAGTAGACACAATTAACATGCAAGATAGAAGAAATTGTAGAGCTACAAGGTGTAAGGAGGGGGGAAATGGGATTTATTGAACAGAGGTGCCAGTCCTAAATGGCCTGTCCCTTACTCTTGAGAGAGGATCTTATCTATCTACAATGCATTCAGAAAGCATTCAGACTCCTTCACTTTTTCCACATTTTGTTATGTTACAGCCTTATTTTAAAATGGATGAAATTCTTTTTTTTTAATCATCAATCTACACATAATACCCCAGAATTAAGAATTGCAAACAGGTGTTTTAATTACTTTGTAATTTTTGCAAAGTAATTGAAAATAAATAACTGAAATATCACATAACTATTTACATAAGTATTCAGACTTTGCTGTGACACTCTAAATTGAGCTTAGGTTCATCCTGTTTCCACTGATTATCCTTAAGATGTTTCTACAACTTGATTGGAGTCCACCAGTGGTAAATTAGATTAATTGGATATGATTTGGAAAGGCACATACCTGTCTATATAAGGTCCCACAGTTGACAGTGCATGTCAGAGCAAAAACCAAGCTATGAAGATGAAGGAATTGTCTGTAGACCTATGAGACAGGATTGTGTTGAGACACAGATCTGCAGGAGGGTATAAAACAATTTCTGCAGCATTGCAGGTCCCAAAGAGCACAGTGGCCTCCGTCATTCTGAAATGGAAAAACTTTGGAACCACCAGGACTCTTCATAGAGCTGGCCGCGCGGCCAAACTGAGCAATCGGGGGTGAAGGGCCTTGGTCAGGTAGGTGACCAAGAACCTGATGGTCACTCTGACAGAACTCCAGATGTGAGAACCTTCCAGAGGACAACTATATCTGCAGCACTCCACCAATCAGGCCTTTATGGTAGAGTGGCCAGAAGGAAGCCACTCCTCAGTAAAAGGCACATGACAGCCCGCTTGGAGTTTGCCAAAAGGCACCTAAAGGACTCTCAGACCATCAGAAACAAGATTCTCTGGTCCGATGAACCCAAGATTGAACTCTGGCCTGAATGCCAAACGCCACGTATGGAGGAAGCCAGGCACCGCTCATCACAGTGAAGCATGGTGGTGGCATCATCAGCTGTGGGGATGTTTTCCAGTGGCAGGAAATGGGAGACTAGTCAGAATTGAGGGAAAGATGAACGGAGCAAAGTACAGAGAGAGATCCTTGATGAAAACCTGTTCCAGAGCGTTCTGGACCTCATACTGGGGCGGAGGTTCACCTTCCAACAGGACAACGACCCTAAGCATACAGCCAAGACAACGCAGGAGTGACTTTGTGACAAGTCTGTGAATGTCCTTGAGTGGCCCAACCAGAGCCTGGACTTGAACCCAATCGAACATCTCCGGAGGGACTTGAAAATAGCAGTGCATCAACACTCCCAGAGCTGCCAAGTTGTGTCAGAGCATTTCAGTATTCTATTACCTGAAAATCAGTATTTTGCTGAGGAAATCAGTATTTTTACATGGTGCCATTTTGCTGAAAAAAAGTTATTATTTGCAGTCATACCCATGTAAGAGTACAAGAATGCATAACTTTGTTACCAATTGACATGTCTTCTACGTACCTTACTTGACGGTGCGTTCATTGCCATCTCTTTGTAAACTGCTGTTTGAACGGCTGCTTCCTGCTTTTAGCACCAGATGATGATCTACATTTGGAAGCCATTTTGGAAGCCTCGCTCCCTCCCTCCCCCTCCATCCCTCTCTCTCTCTCCCTCCCTCCCCTTTTCCCTCCCGCCCTCCTCTTTTATTCCCTTCCTCCCTCTCTCCTTCTCCCTCCCTCCCTGTCCATCCTCTCACTCTCTCCACCCCTCCCTCTCTCTCCCTTGAGCCCACCCACCGTTCTGCAAAATCAAGGCCAATCCCAATATAACTGCAATCCCACTGGTAATCTTTCACCACTAGGCTTATCCAGAATTCTACCAATGCCTGAAAAATAATCAAAGGCTGAGAAAGAGAATTCCAAAGACTCATTGTTATACGAGAATTTTCCTGAACAGTCTGTGACACATAGCTCTGTGGCCATAGCGATATGTGTAAAGCCCATAGCGTCATGTTTAAAGCCCATAGCGCTCCAGCTGGTAGCCCTTTTTTTAGAACCATAGCGCTGCAGCCGACAGCTCTTCATTTAAATTCCCACGCGTTAAACTGACAGCGCTCTGTTTAATACTGGAGCGGGACAGGCAGCGACTCTGGAGGGAAAGAATGGGTGACGTTTCTGGTCGAGACCTTTCTTCACACTGAACTGAACTCCGTTTTTAAAATCCGTATTTAACAACACAAAATCGTACATCCGTATTTTAATCGCATTTCCATACAAAATATGGAAAATCCATACTACTTGGCAGCTCTGTACTCCCTATCCAACCCGACAGAGCTTGAGAGATTCTGCAGAGAATGGGAGAAATTACCCAAATACAGGTGTGCCAAGCTTGTAGCTTCATACCCAAGAAGACTGTAATCGCTGCCAAAGGTGCCTCAAAAAGTACTGAGTAAAAGGTCTGAATACTTATGTAAATGTGATATTTCAGTTATTTTTTTTAATTACTTTGCAAAAAATTCTAAACGCCCGTTTTCGGTTTTTTATTATGGGGCATTGTGTTTAGATTGATGATAACAAAAATGAATTTAATCCATTTGAGAATAAGGCTGCAATGTAACAAAATGTGGAAAAAGTGGTCTGAATACTTTCTGAATGCACTGTATATTATTATTATTATATTACTAAAACTCTCATCTTGTTTGTTTGTATGAGTGCGTGGATGTGATATCCCAAAACCCCGCCAAAATGGTACACGATAGCGCTACAATTTTGGGCCACCTTACTAACCATTGTGCTGAGATGTAAATGAAACAAGTTTCGTTCAGATGGATGTTAAATTTTACAAGTTATTGACATTTTAATCTTTACAAAAACGACTTTTCGAACCACTTTTCCATTTGCCCTGCCCGTCAGCAGCGTTATAATGACATCACAATGGGAGCCCGAATCTCATTTATATTAAAACATCCGTTTTAATCAAATTGTCCCATTTTCATTAACAGCTAACAGTGTGTTTAGGTTGTTTTAAAGAAAAAAATTGATTTTCATTGAGAATTTATGGGGATATGGGATATGGGGAGGTGAGGAATGGGGGAGCAGGGGGATAGAGGGAGGGGAAATTGGGGAGGTGAGATAGAGGAGGGGGGAGGTAGGGATAGAGGAAGAGGAGGGCAGTGGGGGAGGTGAGGAGAGAGAGTGGGGGAGTGCGATTGGGGGAGGTGAGGAGTGGGGGAACATGGAGCTAGAGGGAGAGGAGGGGTGTAGGGAGGTGAGAGGGTTTATGGAGGGAGGGAGTGACTGAGGGTAGGGGAAAGGAGAGAGGAAGTGGGGGAGGGAAGGAGGAGAGCGAAAAGAGGGAGGGTGAAGTGGAGGGGGTGGGAGTGCGGGGGAATGGTGGAGGATAGGGGTAGGAAGAGGGATGGCGAAGCGCAGTTGGGGGAGGGTTGCCATGACTCGCATCACAATGGGGACCTCGGGCGTCACAAGGGGAACCCCTCAGCCGTGCCTGCACAGTTGGGGGTTATGGGTCAGTGGTGGAATATTGCCTTGGGGGACGGCCCCAACGGGTCAGCATCTGGTCTAGTAGAAACATAAAATTCTTCGGAATTGACAAGCTAGATGCAGGAAAAATGTTCCCGATGTTGGGCGAGTACAGAACCAGGGGTCCCAGTTTAAGAATAAGGGGTAGGCTCCTTGTAGCTTCCTTATGCTCTCCACCATTTATTTTCTACCCATCATTAGCTTGTTAACAAATTTAGTAACCACTCCTTCAGCACCTACATATACAGTAATTTATGTAAAAGAACAAAATGTAAAAGACCCAGCACCGATCCCCATTGTAAACACTCATTAAATCTAGAATTTGCCTCGTGGCACATTATCAAATTAACTGGAATTTGCAAAGTCCCAATAAGCAAATGTAGGATGCCTCCCTCTGTCCCCTGCAGCCTTCTGCTTTCTTGTGACAACCACACCATGTGTTGCTGCCTTGTGCCCGTCATGGGGTGTGCACTCAAGGGCTGCTCTTCTTCGCAGACGTGCATAGCAAAGAATCCAGATGTTGTTTAGTCAGGAGTCATGCAGGCCCATTACAGCTTGCATTTCAGGCCAGAAATCACCTTAGTACCATTTTAAGCATCTTTTTGACCAATTTCAGGACCTTTTGGATGGAACAAGATTGGGAATTAATGCTAAATGGTGCAAAGGACTCAGTAACTCTAATGAAACATAAATTATTTTGAGAGTTTTATCTCAACATAAATTATTTTGAGAGAACTGCAGATGCTGGTTAACAAAGATAAGACAAAGTAACTCAGTGAGTCATGCAGCATCTCTGAAGAACATGGATAATGATCTCTTCAGACAAATTTTAACATTTAGGCAAACATAAAAATGATACCTACTGCGCAAACAGCTTAAATATATATAAAGACTTCCTGAGATGGTACTTCTATTGCATTTATAAATAAAATACGAATTGGCCAGTTGTTCCATTCAGCGTATAATGTTGAGTTGTACAAAATCTTGTTCCACATCAATGCATCCTGCTCCCTCCTCAATTTACCAACGTGAAAATATAAAGAGAACCTCTATATAACATGAAGAAACATCCAGAAAAATAAATAATGGGGCTGTTCAGAGGAAGTGCCCATGTATAAATGCACTGGAGCAAATACTCCCGTGCATTTAGACTAGTGCTTAAATCTACCCATCAAATGCTGGCATGATTTATACAATTTATATCCCAACAACATTGACACAAGAAGCGATTGTTGCACATGAACCAAGGTGCCATTGATATTGGATGTCTGCAAGGGTAGAGCTAAAAACATTTTTTTGACAACTCCTTTCATTTTTATAAATTAATACTACAAATAGAGGAAGCAGCTGCAACTGAAAGAATTGAGAATTTCACACAGGCACTAATACATTCTCCAAAACACTGAAAGTCTGAGGTCTCAGTTGTCACTGCCAGAAAAAGAGTGTTGATTCTATTGCAGTGTTGGTGAAGGATCATTATATCTAATAGTTATTTATTCTGTGCCAGAGGCTGCCCTTGCAGAGCTCTACCCTTGCAGACATCCAACATAAATGGCACTTTGGTTCATGTGCAACAATCGCTTCTTGTGTCAATGTTGTTGGGATGTAAATTCTGTACATCCGCCAACATGGAGGCGGATGTACAGAAATCACTAAAGTCATCATCTCTCATTTTGTACAAATGCTGATGAAATTTCTGACTGGGCCAGATGCTCCAATGATATTTCACTGAACAAAACATAAATCAACAATTTTATGGACAAGCATGCTGTGAGCTGGAAGCAAATTACGATCACAAAGTATACTGCAAAACGAATTTGCATAATTTAACACTGAGGAACTAGAAATCCATTTACCAGATACTTAAAAAAAGCCTTGTAGGAATAAAGTAGTAACAGCATTTAGAAAACACAATATTGTTTAAGAACAGGAGGAAGATTTTGTATTAAAAACATAATGTCTGAAGAAGGATCCCAACTCAAGACACCAGCTATATATGCCAGAGATGCTGCCTCATTCGCTGAGTTACTCCAACACTTTGTGTTTATCGTCAGTGTAAACCAGCATCTGCAGTCACATGCAGTGTTTGGAATCCTCAGACAAAGTTTTTGCCAAGGCATGGACAATCAAATCAGGTTAAAGCTTTACTATTCCTTTGTCCATAAAGTAACATTAATGCATTTAATTTTCAAATTGTTTTGCTGACAGCTATCTTTATTGAATACAAGATAGATTTGAAAAGGTCCCACATGCAAGACTTGTATAAAAGAAAGGAAACATGGGATCCAAGGCAAGGCCATCACTGAAGTAGAGCTGCTGCCTCAGAGCCAAAGACCTGGGTTTGATCCTGACCTCGGGTGCTGCATGAAATGTGCACGTTCTTCCTCTGACCTCGTGGATCTCCTCCAGGTGCCCCAGTATATCCCATATCCCAAAGTATATTCCATATCCCAAAAAAGTGCAGGTCTATAGGTTAATTGGCCTCTGTAAATTGCCCCTAACATGTAAGGGATGGATGTGATATTGATATAACATAGAACCAGTGAGATTGATGCATCTTTCAATCAATCAAGTTTGCAAATTTGATTGAAAACTGGCCTAGCAATAGGTGGAGGTTGATGGTATAAGATGCTGTAATTGAAAGTCTAGTAACCTATGGTGAAATACAATTAGCAAGTTTTTAAATGCTTGAGAAATTTGTGCTGTTAATAGTGAGGTAGTCTTAGGTTACAGAATACCGACCAATTGGTGAAATGCGAAAACAATGGTAAATAGAATTTAATCCTGATAAGTATAAGGTGATACATTTATTTCAAGAGGGCATTTATTTGATAAGGCGCTGGCCAGGCCACATTTGGAGTGTTGTGAGCAATTTTGGGCACCATATCTGAGGAAGGATGTGCTGGCTCTGGAGAGGGTCCAGAGGAGGTTTACAAGTATGATCCCAGGAATGAGTGGGTTAACATATAATGAGCATTTGACAGCACTGGGCCTCTACTCGCTGGATTTTAGAAGAATGAGGGGGGAACCTCATTGAAACTTACCGAATAATAATAGGAATAATGATTAGTCAGAGGATGGTGAATTTGTGAAATTCTTTGCCACAGAAGGCTGTGGAGCCCAAGTCAATGGATATTTTTTAAGGCAGAGATAGATTTTTGATCAGTAAGGGTGTCAGGAGTTATGGGGGGGGGGGGGGTGGGGGAGGCAGGAGAATGGGGTTAGGAGGGAGAGATAAATCAGCCATGATTGAATGGTGGAGTAGACCTGATGGGCCAAATGGCCCAATTCTGCGCCTATCACTTATGACCTTATGATGCATTTTGGCATCTCTAAAGTGGCTAGGACATACTGCAATGAATGTCAGACTTTTGAGCTAAGAGACGTGGTCAATTTCAAAGATACATCACCATGAGCTGGGACAGAGAATGCAAGAGCAGAGAGGTTATGGTATAACTTCGTAAAACATCTCCAAGTCTGTGGATGACACAAAGTATATCTCCAAGTTTGCAGATGACACAAGGCTGGGTGGCAGAGTGAGCTGCTGATTTGGATAGGTTGGGTGAGTGGGCAGATGCAGTATAATGTTGCTAAATATGAGGGTATCCGCTTTGGTGGCAAGAACAAGGCGGCAGATTATTATCTGAATGGTGTCAGATTAGGAAAAGAGGAGGTTCAACGAAACCTGGGTGTCCTTGTACATCTGTCACTGAAAGTAAGCATGCCGGTACAGCAGGTAGAGAAGAAAGCTAATGGCATGTTGGCCTTCATTGTGAGAGGTTTTGAGTATAGGAGCAAGGAGGTTCTACTGCAGTTGTAAACAGGTGATTTTATTATGGGGAACAAGGAAATGGCAGACGAGTTGAACAGGTACTTTGGATCCGTCTTCACCAAGGAAGACACAAAAAAATCTCCCTAATGTACTAGTGGCCAGAGGATCTAGGGTGGCGGAGGAACTGAAGGAAATTCACCTTAGGCAGGAAATGGTGTTGGGTAGACTGATGGGACTGAAGGCTGATAAATCCCCATGGTACTTAAGGAAGTGGCTCTAGAAATCGTGGTCTCAGTGATGATCATTTTCCAATGTTCTATGGATTCAGGATCAGTTCCTGTGGATTGGAGGGTAGCTAATGTAATCCCACTTTTTAAGAAAGGCGGGAGAGAGTAAACAGGGAATTATAGACCAGTTAGCCTGACATCGGTGGTGGGGAAGACGCTGGAGTCAATTCTAAAAGATGAAATAGCGGCACATTTGGATAGCAATAACAGGATCGATCCGAGTCAGCATGGATTTACGTAAGAAAGGGAAATCATGCTTGACTAATCATCTGGAATTTTTTGAGGATGTAACTAGGAAAATGGACAAGGGAGAGCCGGTGGATGTAGTGTACCTGGACTTTCAGAAAGTATTTGATAAGGTGCTACATAGGAGATTAGTGGGCAAAATTAGAGCACATGGTATTGGGGGTAGGGTACTGACATGGATAGAAAATTGGTTGGCAGACAGGAAACAAAGAGTAGGGATTAACGGGTCCCTTTCCGAATGGCAGGCAATGACTAGTGGGATACCGCAAGGCTCGGTGCTGGGACCGCAGCTATTTATAATACACGTTAATGATTTAGATCAAAAGATTCAAAGTAACATTAGCAAATTTGCAGATGACGCAAAGCTGGGTGGCAGTGTGAACTGTGAGGAGGATGCTATGAGAAAGCAGGGTGACTTGGACAGGTTGGGTGAGTGGGCAGATGCATGGCAGATGAAGTTTAATGTGGATAAATGTGAATTTATCCACTGGTGGCAAAAACAGGAAGGCAGATTATTATCTGAATGGTTTCAAGTTGGGAAAAGGGAAAGTACAACGAGATCTGGGGGTCCGTTTTCATCAGTCACTGAAAGGAAGCATGCGGATACAGCAGGCAGTGAAGAAAGCGAATGGCATGTTGGCCTTCATAACAAGAGGAGTTGAGTATAGGAGCAAATAGGTCCTTCTGCAGTTGTACAGGGCCCTAGTGAGACCATACCTGGAGTATTGTGGGCAGTTTTGGTCTCCAAACCTGAGGAAGGACATTATTGCTATTGAGGTTCACAAAGTTAATTCCCGGGATGGCTGGACTGTCATATGCATTTCGTTGTCTCTGTACTGTACACTGACAATGACAATTAAAATTGAATCTGAATCTGATATGCTGAGAGGATGGAGCAGCTGGGCTTGTATACTTTAGAAGGATTAGAGGGGATCTTATTGAAACATAAAAGATTATTAAGGGTTTGGACACGCTAGAGGCAGGAAACATGTTCCCGATGTTGGGGGAGTAAGGGTCAAGCCGTTTAAAGCAGAGACGAGGACAAACTTTTTCACAAAGAGGGTTGTGGGTCTGTGGAATTCTCTGCCTCAGAAGGCAGTGGAGGCCAATTCTCTGGATGCTTTCAAGAGAGAGTTAGATAGAGCTCTTAATGATAGCGGAGTCGGGGGATATGGGTAGAAGGCAGGAACGAAGTACTGATTGTGAATGATCAGCCATTATCACAGTGAATGCGGTGCTGGCTCAAAGGACCGAATGACCTACTCCTGCACCTATTGTCTATTGTACAGGGCCCTGGAGTAGTGTGTGCAGTTTTGGTCTCCTAATTTGAGGAAGGACATTCTTGCTGTTGAGGGAGTGCAGTGTAGGTCCACCAGGTTAATTCCTGGGATGGCGGGTCTGACATATGAGGAAAGCATGGGTCGACTGGACTTGTATTCACTGGAATTTAGAAGGATGAGAGGGTATCTTATAGAAATATAAAATTCTTAAGGGATTGGAGAGGCTAGACGCAGAAAAAATGTTGGGAGAGTCCAGATCTAGGGGTCACAGTTGAAGAATAAGATATGATAAGTTAGAACAGAGAGGAGGAAAAACTTTTTCACCCAGAGTTGTGAATCTGTGAAATTCTCTCCCACAGAAGGCAGTGGAGGCCAATTCACTGGATGTTTTCATGAGAGAGTTAGATTTAGCTCTTGGGCTAACAGAATCAAGGGATATGGGGAAAAAGCAGGAACGGGGTACTGATTTTGGAAGATCAGCCATGATCATACTGAATGGCAGTGCTGGCTCGAAGGGCCAAATGGACTACTCCTGCACCTATTTTCTATGTTTCTCGTCCAGCTTTGGCCTAATCACTGTGTACAATTCTGGTCACTGACTATATGGAGAGCTTTATAGTACTGGAGAGAACGCAAAGAAGATTAACCAGGTTGTTGCCTGGAATTAAGTATCTATATTACTAAATCTCTGATCTTGACCGCTTTTGGCCCACTGTGCTGCGATTTCCGACAGAACGCCGCCACCTACGGCCACCATTTTTGGCCACCTCGCTCAGAGCCCCCCTATCCCTTACGAGTGCGGAGGATTTTTCCCATCGATGACAAATCAGAGAAATATTAATGTTTTTTTAAAAATCACCATTCTCTCTGCTGCCCCTGCTGGAGGGAGGGGGCGGGACTATAAAACCAGGAAGTTGTGTGCCTAATTCACTCTGCAAGATGGATGAAGCCAAGGGTCATGTCTCTCTGAGCTCTGAATAACACTGAACAAATGTCTACACAACTGTGAGTACCCTTAATGTGGTTTGAAAATGAAAATATGGTTTGTATGATGTAAAAAGGCACTGCCTGCAAATGGTTGTTTGGGAGATTTGGCTTGAAGTTGAAAGGCACTACATACTGCAAATGGTGGCTTGGGTGCTTTGGCTTGAAATTGAAAGGCACTACGTACTGCAAATGGTGGCATGGAGTTGAAAGGCACTACTTACTGCAAATGGTGGCTTGTGTGTTTTGGCTTGAAGTTGAAAGGCACGATTTACTGCAAATGGTGGCATGAAGTTGAACAACTGTGAGTACCCTTAATGTGGTTTGAAAATGAAAATATGGGTTGTTTGATGTAAAAAGGCACTGCCTGCAAATGGTTGTTTGGGAGCTTTGGCTTGAGGTTGAAAGGCACTACTTACTGCAAATGGGGCTTGGGTGTTTTGGCTTGAAGTTGAAAGGCACTACTTACTGCAAATGGTGGCTTGGGTGCTTTGGCTTGAAGTTGAAAGGCACTACTTCCTGCAAATGGTGGCTTGGGTGTTTTGGCTTGAAGTTGAAAGGCACTACTTACTGCAAATGGTGGCTTGGGAGCTTTGGTTTAAAGTTGAAAGGCACTACTTACTGCAAATGGTGGCTTGGGAGCTTTGGCTTGAAATTGAAATGCATTACTTACTGCAAATGGTGCCTTGGGTGTTTTGGCTTGAAGTTGAAAGGCACTACTTACTGCAAATGGTGGCTTGGGTGCTTTGCTTGAAGTTGAAAGGCACTACTTGCTGCAAATGGTGGCGGGTGCTTTGGCTTGAGGTTGAAAGCACTACTTACTGCAAATGGTGGCTTGGGTGCTTTAGCTTGAAGTTGCACTACTTACTGCAAATGGTGGCTTGGGTGCTTTGGCTTGAAGTTGAAAGGCACTACTTACTGCAAATGGTGGCGGGTGATTTGGCTTGATGTTGAAAGGCACTACTTGCTGCAAATGGTGGCTTGGGAGCATTGGCTTTAAGTTGAAAGGCACTACTTACTGCAAATGGTGGCATGGAGTTGAAAGGCACTACTTACTGCAAATGGTGGCTTGGGTGCTTTGGCTTGAAATTGAAAGGCACTACGTACTGCAAATGGTGGCATGGAGTTGAAAGGCAGTACTTACTGCAAATGGTGGCTTGTGTGTTTTGGCTTGAAGTTGAAAGGCACGATTTACTGCAAATGGTGGCATGTAGTTGAACAACTGTGAGTACCCTTAATGTGGGTTGAAACTGAAAATATGGTTTGTTTGATGTAAAAAGGCACTGCCTGCAAATGGTTGTTTGGGAGCTTTGGCTTGAAGTTGAAAGGCACTACTTACTGCAAATGATGGCTTGGGTGATTTGGCTTGAAGTTGAAAGGCACTTCTTAATGCAAATGGTGGCTTGGGTGCTTTGGCTTGAAATTGAAAGGCACTACTTACTGCAAATGGTGGCATGGAGTTGAAAGGCACTACTTACTGCAAATGGTGGCTTGTGTGCTTTGGCTTGAAGTTGAAAGGCACTATTTACTGCAAATGGTGGCTTGGGTGCTTTGCTTGAAGTTGAAAGGCACTACTTACTGCAAATGGTGGCTTGGGAGCTTTGGCTTGAAGTTGAAAGGCACTACTTACTGCAAATGGTGGCTTGGGTGTTTT
This sequence comes from Amblyraja radiata, assembly GCF_010909765.2. Lineage (NCBI taxonomy): Eukaryota > Metazoa > Chordata > Chondrichthyes > Rajiformes > Rajidae > Amblyraja > Amblyraja radiata. Next base: position 81,752,108 of record NC_045959.1, read on the forward strand.
GGCTTGAAGTTGAAAGGCACTACTTACTGCAAATGGTGGCTTGGGTGCTTTGCTTGAAGTTGAAAGGCACTACTTGCTGCAAATGGTGGCTTGGGTGCTTTGGCTTGAAGTTGAAAGGCACTTCTTACTGCAAATGGTGGCTTGGGTGCTTTGGCTTGAAATTGAAAGGCACTACTTACTGCAAATGGTGGCATGGAGTTGAAAGGCACTACTTACTGCAAATGGTGGCTTGTGTGTTTTGGCTTGAAGTTGAAAGGCACGATTTATTGCAAATGGTGGCTTGGGTGCTTTGGCGAAGTTGCACTATTTACTGCAAATGGTGGCTTGGGAGGTTTGGCTTGATGTTTAAAAAAAAATCACCATTCTCTCTGCTGCACCTGCTGGAGTGAGGGGGAGGGACTATAAAACCAGGAAGTGGTGTGCCTCACAGTCTCTACAAGATGGATGAAGCCAAGGGTCACGCCTCTCTGAGCTCTGAATAACACTGAACAAATGTCTGTTTGAAGTAAAAAAGCACTGCCTGCAAATGTTTTTTTGGGTGCTTTGGCTTGAAGTTGAAGCACTACTTACTGCAAATGGTGGCTTGGGAGCTTTGGCTTGAAGTTGAAAGGCACTACTTACTGCAAATGGTGGCTTGGGTGTTTTGGCTTGAAGTTGAAAGGCACCACTTACTGCAAATGGTGGCTTGGGTGCTTTGGCTTGAAATTGAAAGGCACTACTTACTGCAAATGGTGGCATTGAGTTGAAAGGCACTACTTACTGCAAATGGTGGCGTGTGCTTTGGCTTGAAGTTGAAAGGCACTATTTACTGCAAATGGTGGCATGGGTGTTTTGGCTTGAAGTTGAAAGGCACTACTTACTGCAAATGGTGGCGTGTGCTTTGGCTTGAAGTTGAAAGGCACTATTTACTGCAAATGGTGGCATGAATTGAAAGGCACTACTTACTGCAAATGGTGGCTTGGGTGCTTTGGCTTGAGGTTGAAAGGCACTACTTACTGCAAATGATGGCTTGGGTGCTTTGGCGAAGTTGCACTATTTACTGCAAATGGTGGCTTGGGTGCTTTGGCTTGAAGGTGAAAGGCACTACTTACTGCTAATGGTGGCTTTGGTGCTCTGGCTTGAAGTTGAAAGGCACTACTTACTGCAAATTGTGGCATGGAGTTGAAAGGCACGACTTACTGCACATGGTGGCTTGGGTGCTTTGGCTTGAAGTTGAAAGGCACTACTTACTGCAAATGGTGGCATGAGGTTGAAAGGCACTACTTACTGCAAATGGCGGCTTGGGTGCTTTGTCTTGAAGTTAAAAGGCACTACTGCAAATGCACTTACTTCCTGTTTGCACTGTATATTGATTTTAGATAAAGCGCTACCACTTACGGCTGTGATTTTTTGGCTATCTTACTCCGTCCCCCCTCCGTTGAGCAGGTGCAGAGAATTCTTCCCATCAATGAAAAATAAGTGTTATTAGCGTTAATTTTTTTTGGAGAATCTCTCTCCTGTCAATCACGCCCTGAAAGCCACATCTTTTCCGGTGGGAGGGGGAGGGGTTATAAAACCCGGAAGTGTGGGTGTGGCTCAGTCTCTGCATGATGAGGGTGGGAGAGGTCATGACTATGTCTGAGCTGTGAATCAACTGAACACACTGAATGTCTACTGAACTGTGGGTTTGGTGTTTTGTGTGGTTTTATGGTGGTTTCACCCTGCATGAAATGGTATGAAACGGCATTTGAATTTGGTGGCCTTGCACCCTGCTTGAAGTGGAATGAAACTGCACTTGAATTTGGCGGCCTTGCATCCTGCTTGAAGTGGTATGAAACTGCACTTGTATTTGGTGGCCTTGCACCCTGCTCGAAATGGTAGGAACATGGATTTGAATTTGGTGGCCTTGCAGCCTGCTTGAAATGGAATTTCAAGGAATAGTCATGAGTCAACTGCCAGCCCACCAACCGTGGGTGAGCTGCCAGCAGATCAGGCTTGAGGGACTGAGCTGCCACCCCAAGAACCCATACCAGCACTCCAGAAAGCCCCCCCCCCTCCCCCACTGGCCACCAATATTGGAATTGGTGGAGAGGTGGAATATTGCGTCGGGGGACCAGCCCTTCCGTGTGAACGTGGGACCCAACGGGTCCCACTTAGTCTAGTTTCAATTATGAACGACAGACTGAAGAGGTTCAATTTGTTTTCGCTGAAATCAAGGACTTTGGTGGAGGACGCGATTGAAATATACAAATTGTAAGGGACATAGGTAGGGTATCCTAGTTCCAAAAAATCTCCATACCTGGGTATTCTTGTGGCAGAGGGCTTTGGTTTAAGGCTAGCAGAGAAGGTATTGTGGCAAGGTGAGAGAATGTTTTTTTTAAACCAGGGTTTTCACCACAAATTACAAATGGCATAGAAAACTATAGACCAAGTGTGAGAAAATGGGATTAGTACTGTTGGGTATTCTATCTTCAGAATAGCCATGGTAGCCCCATTATTGTGCTGCACGATTCTAGCCAACCCCAAATCAATGCACTTGTCCTTCCAGTGTGCCATAGTATACCCAACCTATGCAATGCCATACCATCCATGACACCCAGTAGATTGTAGTTCTTGGGTTTATTATTCACCAAAACTGTGTAATAGGCGTAAAGTCCAAATCCTTACTGCCAATCGACAAACTACTACTTGCTTGCATTTATCAACATGATTTCCTGGTCAATGTGCACTCACCATGGCTGCTGAATAGAGACCAAGAGAGCCAAAAAAAACATTTAAAAAAATCAACCAGAGAGGAGAAAATTCCCATTAACTACTATCTTCCTGTTAAATATGATCAAAAGACAACCACGAGAGCTTGTCACACAGTGGCTAGTTTGCCCAAACAGATTTGTTAACTCCTCATCAGAAATAAATTCCAACAACATGTTTATAAAAAACAGTACAAGTGCCAGGATGTACTACAAGCAAAAAAAACATTTGCAAATAACAACATGCTGAGTCGCGAGAACAGATAGATACAGATTTTGCAGTTAGTTTTGAACTACTTTTGCAATGTGAAGGCTGTCAAATGCATAAAATTGCTTTTGCAGAATAAAATTCCCGAGCACCAGAAAACTCAGTAGTATAGCCACAAGTCTACAAAAACAAAGCTGCCACAAAACCACATTTAAAAAAAAATATAGTCTGCACTATGGCCGAACAAGTGAAAAACTGCCAGCTGACATCCATTCAATTGTCAGAAAAGATGGACTCCCTTACCTTCAGCTATTACTTTCAGCTGCACCACAAAAACCACTTATTTGGGTGAAGCTTACACCTCCGGAAAACAGCAGTACTATTGCGTTTACTTCACCACTCTGCAGCCGAGGCAATGTTGCAATCAGCAATACAAAGCAGCTCCAGAATAAATGACCAACCTGATAAGCAGTTCCACCTATACACATATTAAAATCAATACATCTCCCTTGTGTTCAATGCATGTAAGTTGTAGCAATGTTGAATTTATCATGAGAAATATCCAGCAGGTATCAAAAACCTAAAATGTCGCTTTTTTTCTCTCTAAAGATGCTATTAGTATTTCCACAATTTGCAGATTTATTTCCCCTTTTTCAAATTCATTACATTGCTGTTCTTCCTAGATTGTATTTTAGGATCAAGATGACTGAAGGAACTAACAAATTCCATATGGGATTCACAGACACTGTTAGAGGACGAAGATGGAACTTAGTAGATAAGTATAAGGTCATAAGTGATAGGAGTAGAATTAGGCCATTCGTCTCAAGTCTACTCCGTCATTCAATCATGGCTGATCTATCTCTTCCTCCTAACCCCATTCTCCTGCCTTCTCCCCATAACCTCCGACACCTGTACTAATCAAGAATCTATCTATCTCCGCCTTAAAAATATCCTTCTGTGGCAAATAATTCCACAGATTCACCACCCTCTGACTAAAGACATTTCTCATCTCCTTCCTAAAAGAACATCCTTTAATTCTGAGGCTATGACCTCTAGTCCTAGACTCTCCCACTCGTGGAAACATCCACTAGTAGTAGATTGTTTGGAACTTTGTGTGCTCGTTCCAGTGTTTAGAGACACCATTGCCATCCCATTTGCTTCTCCACCAGTTTTAAGTGCCTTTGACCCAAAGGGTTCCATGATTGGGTGAGGATTATGTATTCTTTTAAGGGGATTTTGAGGATATCCACAAAGCATCCCACTTATTGTTTGTTGTGACAAAAGGGCAGATCAGTGTGCTTATTACAGAAATCTTTTGTGCAAATTGATATTGTGGTCCGACTATCAGGATCTGCTCAAGCGCATCCTTAGTCTATATGCTGGAGAAATTGGCCTGGTAGAAGCTGTCATTGGTATGGGTATGTTAGTGGACTTGGAGGGGTTTGTGGAGTCCACATTGGTTGTAGTTTAAGTAAGTACGTTTATTGGCCAAGTACTCACATACAAGGAATTTGCCTTGGTGCTCAGCCCACAAATAACAACATGACATACGGTGACAGTTACGAATGACTCACTAAACATTAAAAATAATAAAACATTAATGATAAAACACCATCGATCAAGCATGTGAACCAACAAAATACCAGATCAAAGGGAGGCTACAGATTTTTGGCTGTTGAGTAGAGCAACTATTCGTGGATAAAAAACTGTTTTTATGTCTGGCTGTGGCCAGAGGGAAGTGATTCAAAGAGTTTGTGGTCAGGGTGAGAGGGGTCAGAGATGATCTTGCCCGCTCGCTTCCTGGCCCTTGCAGTGTACAGTTCATCAGCCAATAACCTTCTCTGCTCATCGGACGATTCGCTGCAGCCTCCAGGTGTCGTGCTTGGTGGCCGAGTCAAACCAGACCACGATGGAGAAGGTGAGAACAGACTCTATGATGGCCGTGTAGAATTGGACCATCATTGCCTGTGGCAGATTGTGCTTCCTCAGCTGCAGTAGGAAGTACATCCTCTGTTGTGCCTTTTTGACTGTGGAGTCGATGGTAGCCCCCCACTTAAGGTCCTTGGAGATGATGGTTCCCAGGAACTTAAAAGACTCCACAGATGTGACTGTGGTGTTGTTGATGGTGAGTGGGGTGAGGGGGAGCTCTCCTAGAGTCTACAATCAATTCCACTGTCTTAAGAGCATTGAGCTCCAGGTTGTTGCGATGGCACCAGGATGCCAGCTGTGACACTTCCTGTCTGTAGGCAGATTCCTCCCCATCCTTGATCAGTCCAATCAGGATTGTGTCGTCCGCAAACTTGAGACGCTTGATAGAGGTGTCTATGGAGGTGCAGTCGTTGGTGTAGAGGAGAGAGTACGCAGCCTTGCGGTGCTCCTATGCTGAGTGTTTGCGGGTCCGAGATGCACTTTCCCAGCCTCACATGTTGATTCCTGTCTGTCAGGAAGCTGGTGATCCACAGACAGAGGGGTTCAGGCAGTCACTCGGAAAGTTTGGAGTGTAGGAGCTCTGGCACAATGGTGTTGAATACAGAGCTAAAATCAACAAACAGTATCCTCGCTTGGGTCCCCTGGCGGTCCAGGTGCTGTAGGATGAAGTGCAGGCCCAGGTTGACTGCATCATCCACAGATCTATTGGCCCGATTAGCAAACTGCATAGGATCCAACAGGGGAATCGTGATATTTTTCAGCTTGGCCCGCACAAGCCTTTCGAGTGTCTTCATGACTACAGAGGTCAGTGCGACAGGCCTGTAGTCATTAAGACAAGTAATCCTTGCCTTTTTGGGTACAGGGACAATATTGGAGACTTTGAAGCAGACAGGGACAGTACATGTTTGCAGGGACTGGTTGAAAATGTCTGTACATACCAGTGCCAGTTGTTTGGCACAGAGCTTAAGAGTAGAGGGGGAAACATTGTCAGGTCCTGGAGATAGTATTGCCTATCACCTTTACGCACAGGAGGAGGCCACTGGTCTTTGCTGCTCAGCTGAATACAAGGGTTCCGGGTCTGGAGGTCTTGACATACATTTTTCCTCAGCTAAGTAAAGCACATGCTAGTACATTGATGGTGAAAATCTCCAATGTCTGTCCACACTGGGAGGTGGTTTGTGAGATAAAGGAACTAGTTAACTTGAACAGGACATGATTGTGCTTCTTGAGATGGTTTGGTAACACAATCCTGGACATCTTTGTAACTGCAGAGAATGCCCTTCAACAAAGTTGAATTACAAAGAAAAATTACAAAGTATTTTATAATACAATCTGTCTACTTTGCTTTCACTTACTTCCCTCTGGAACTAGCACATGTTGCACAGTATCTTGGTTAACATTCTAAGCTTTAACAGTTTTGTTAATTTCTTTCTTATCTATCCTCCAACTACTCTGCTGATTGTTACCATAGTTTCCTTCTAAAACATTTCATTTGCTGGCACTTAAGGCGGTGGTTGATCAGTCATTATTGTATAATACTTAGCTTGGAGTGCCAGGATTTTGAATTAGCAAGAAATTGAATAATGGCTCTATACAATATTCCAATTCTCATGCAGGTGGTGAATCTCTGGAACTCTCTGCCTCAGAGGGTAGTCGAGGCCAGTTCATTAGCTATATTTAAGAGGGAGTTAGATGTGGCCCTTGTGGCTAAGGGGATCAGAGGGTATGGAGAGAAGGCAGGTACGGGATACTGAGTTGGATGATCAGCCATGATCATATTGAATGGCGGTGCAGGCTCGAAGGGCCGAATGGCCTACTCCTGCACCTAATTTCTATGTTTCTATGCACATGCTACTCTTAACCTTCTAGGTGACTGTCATAGGTTTAGCAAGCATAGCCAAGAAAACCTTGGTGAGATTCTTCAGTTCATCCTATAGATAGCACACAGTGATAATCCCATTTTGCTGATGAAGAAACACTACTCATAAAGGAACATTATACTTATCACAAAATGGATTTGAATTATACACAAAACCATGTTGCTGCGGTCAATTGTTTTTATACATCACCTTTAATTTAGTAATAGGTGCTTCACAGAATTGTTATTGAGCATTGTTATTTGAATGTTTAAGTAGACTTAGCAGAATTCTACAAATTCCAATCAGAAGCAGTATGATTGCTTGTTTACATGATACCCTATTGGAACAATCTCAGAATTCAACTGAAAAAATCATTAAGTATTATCTTTAAGCCAATGGAGACCATGGGTTACAATGCAGAGCAGCCACAAACAGTCAAATATTAGCCCAGTTGCAGTTTAGTTTCGAGATACAGTGCAGAAACAGGCCCCTTTGTCCCACCAAGTCTATGCCAACCAGCGATTACCCCTACACACCCTACACTACACACAATTTACATTTCTACAAAGCCAATTAGTCTACAAACCTGTGTCAGCACCTGTAGTCCGGTTCAAACCCAGGTCTCTGGCGGTGTAAGGCAGCAACTCTACCTTTGCGCCACTACACCGTCTCTACCGATCCAAATAAATACAGGACTTGAGTTTGCCTTGACCAGGTATCGTTGGTGTCGGGGAAACTAACTTTGAAGCAAATACATAGTCTTATACCTAATCAGGATTTAAAAGCTGCAATACTGCATTTTGTTTTGATCCATTCATGATCAAAGACATTAAACCTATGCACATCCCCCTTATTTCCTAATAATACCAACTTCCCTTTCACTTAGTAATTTGGCAGCTTTTTGTGTTGCACACTTTTTCCACATACTTTCTCAATTTTAAAACAGTCAGCAGGAAGGAAACAATTTAGTACCCTACACAGAGAAGACATTAATCTGTCCTTTACAAATTGTGGTCACAGGCTATTCATGAGCAGTACATTTTTCTCAACAGGTAGAATAGTAGTAGTAAGAAGGGAAACAACACAAATTATTCAATAAAGCACGCAGAAGCAACCAGAGCCCATTACCAAAATGGTTCTTAAACATTGAAGTGAACGAAGTATTTTACCAAGGTAATGATAGTAAAAGAAACTAGCAAGATGGAAAGAAAATCTAGAAAAAACAAAATGCTGGACATACTCAGCAGGTCAAAGAGCATCTGTGGAAAGTGAAACAGAATTAGCATTTCAGGCTGATGACCCTTCAGAACTGGAAAATTAAGAAACCAGGTTAATTTCAAATTACAGGGAGATTGAGGGGGAGATAGATATGGCAAAGGATCCAACAGGACAAGGCCAGGATTGCCAAGGCAATTGTTCTATTTATTCAGCCATCTGGCTCTACAGGGGCAAACCCAAGCTGCAACCACCTCTGACCTGTTTGTGGCCTTGTGCATTATGCCCATGAGGTACAATGTGTGCATGAGGAACAGCACATCATCTTCCCATCTTTTCTGCAACTTAGAATAATCTTCCAGTTGTGATCAAGATTGTGATTGAAACATTAGCTCTTTCCACAGACACACATGACTTGCTGAATAGTTATAGCATTTTAGATTTTTATTTCAGACGTCTGGCACCTTTGACCCTTTTATTACATTTTCAACTTCCCTTTGGGCTTCTTGCAGCCTTCAGGACTCTATTTTGATTTCATCAAATTTTATAATTGCTTTTTCTGTTTGTACAAAACTGGCCAATTATGCTGCAAGGTTATCCATCTGTAATATTTGTTTTGTTTTTTCCTACCCTGAGACACTGCCTGATCATTTTTTTCCTTTCTCACTGCCCTTATGGTTCCTTAGGCAGCAATAATCTTGGCAACCTTGGCCTCACCTCAAATATTTCCTTTCTTCTAACGGAACCGTCCCCACACCCCTCACCGGCCAACCCTTTCACTCTACCTACAACTTAAAACCAATTTATTTTCCCACTTTCCAAATTCTGATGTAAGATCTCCTGAATCAATAATCCTACTTCTCTATCTGCAGATACAACCCCATCTACTGAGTGTCCTTAACATTTTTGTTCCTATTCCTGAAAAAAATGGCCTGATTGCCATTCGGCACTCTGTTGGCAACATTCGTACACTTGCATAAAGTTATGAATAACCAACATGCTTGTGCAACAAGCAATTAGAAAGACAAATTTAGCACAAGAGAATTTGAGTAAATATATCTTTCCACAATTATAAAGGGCCTAAAGTTAAGACCAAAGTTGGACCTTTGAAGACTGAAAAGGGTGAATTTATTATGGGGAACAAGGAAATGGCAGATGAGTCGAACAGGTACTTTGGATCCATCTTCACTATTGAAGAGGCAGACAATCTTCCCGATGTACTAATCGCCAGAGTATCTAGGGTGACGGAGAAGCTGAAATGTACATTAGACAGGAAATGGTGTTGAGTAAACTGATGGGACTGAAGGCTGATAAATCCCCAGGGCCTGATGGTCTGCATCCCAGGGTACGTAAGGAAGTCGTTCTCGAAATCTGGATGCTATGAGAATGCAAGGTGACTTGGACAGGTTGGGTGAGTGGGCAGATGCAGTTTAATGTGGATAAATGTGAGGTTATCCACTTTGGTAGCAAAAACAGGAAGGAAGATTATTATCTAAATGATGTCAAGTTGGGAATAGGGGAAACACAATGGGATCTGGGTGTCCTTGTTCATCAGTCACTGAATGTTAGGATGCTGGTACAGCAGGCAGTGAAGAAAGTGAATGGCATGTTGCAAGAGGAGTTGAGTATACGAGCCAAGGGGTCCTTCTGCAGTTGTACAGGGTCCTAATGAGACTACACCTGGAGTATTGTGTGCAGTTTTGGTCTCCAAATTTGAGGAAGGACATTCTTGCTACTGAGGGAGTGCAGCTTAGGTTCACAAGGTTAATTCCTGGGATGGCGGGACTGTTCAAAATGTCAAAATCTGCGGAAAATCCGCAGGTCCTCGGAGAAATCTCATGCCTGAAATCTACAACATTTGTATAGGGTGCAGTCTGAGAAGCCTAGAATCCAATGTTACAGTTTTTGTGAAGCGCAGGCCTCATAAATTTAGGAGATTTTTAAAAAAACTCGGTAAGATGGTAAACCTTTTGAATTCACTATCACAGAAGGCTGCAGAGCCTCAGTCATAAAGCTCATTCAAAACGGAGATCCAAGGATTTCATGAGACAGGTAGTCTTCGGGTTCCGTTAAGTCCCTTCTGCAAGCCAACTTTGCCACAAGTGTGAAACATCAATTTTCTACATACAGTTACAGAGTTATACAGCACCCTCAAGTCCCAACTTGCCAAATTCAACCATGTTACCTACTTGTGCTCACCAAATCACATTAAACATATTCAAAAATCTCCTGAGTTTTAAGTACAGGCAGCAAATTAAGGGCTAAACAAAAACACATTTTATCTTGATACTGACATAATGCCCACTCAAAAAGAAAAAAAATGAACTTATTCCATAAGAATGGTTAAGGAGAATAAATTCCACAAATATAACTCTCACACAAACATACCATGTAGAACAGTACAATTGGAGAACGGAGACCGCTATGAGGCATTTAAAACATGTGGGAGCATCTGTGAACCCTTCCTGAATATAACCACTTTTAAAAACACTGGACATCTACACTTTAAATTGCAAATTTGAATGAGATACATAATTAAAAGGTCCACATATGCTTTTAATACACATTAAAACAGTTTTTCCCTCCATGTATAATGCTATTTTTATATGTTTTTAGATGTGCACTGTTTATACAAGGTTAAACAGGAAAGGATCCAACCGATTCCCATCTCTTTTCACATAATGCTGAGATTTAAAAAAAAATTAAACAGATAAAACTAAGCCAATTATATCGGTCACAGTATGCACAGGATACATATGGAACTGAATCAAATTAAAAAGGTAAATGAGAAAACATATGTAGTTAAGTGAGCTCGCCCTTTTAAAAAGAAACACTTTTAATAATAGACAATTCAACTTGTAACATTATAATATTATTATTATTTTTGGCATTTTTTATAATTATTAATTATCATTACCCAAGGTACGGGTCTATTTATTGTAAACATCGAATTATATGCATTATTCATCTCAGATTTTCAATACCTCCCCATTTGTAAGTATTTTCCCCTTTAAGTAAGTTTATTGGCCAAGTGTTCACATTCAAGTAATTTGTCTTGGTGCTCCGCCCACAAGTAGCAACATGACATACAGTGACAGTTACGAATGACTCAGAAAACACTAAACATTAATAATAATAAAACATTAATGATAAAACACCATTGATCAAGCATATGAACCAACAAAATTCCATATCAAAGGGAGGCTACAGATTTTTGGCTGTTGAGTAGAGTAACTACCCGTGGATAAAAACTGGCTGTGGCAGCTTTGACAGTCCGGAGTCGCCTTCCAGAGGGAAGTGATTCAAGGAGTTTGTTGCCAGGGTGAGAGGGGTCAGAGATGATCTTGCCCGCTCGCTTCCTGGCCCTTGCAGTGTACAGTTCATCAATGGAGGGAAGGTTGCAGCCAATAACCTTCTCTGCTGATCAGACGATTCGCTGCAGCCTCCAGGTGTCATGCTTGGTGGCTGAGCCAAACCAGACCATGATGGAGAAGGCGAGAACAGACTCTACGATGGCCGTGTAGAATTGGACCATCATTGCCTGTGGCAGATTGTGCTTCCTCAGCTGCCGTAGGAAGTACAGCCTCTGTTGTACCTTTTTGACTGTGGAGTCGATGGTAGTCCCCCACTTAAGGTCCTTGGAGATGATGGTTCCCAGGAATTTAAAAGACTCCACAGATGTGACTGTGGTGTTGTTGTTGGTGAGTGGGGTGAGGGGAGGGGGAGCTCTCCTAAAGTCTACAATCAATTCCACTGTCTTAAGAGCATTGAGCTCTAGGTTGTTGCAACGGCATCAGGACGCCAGCTGTGACGCTTCCTGTCTGTAGGCAGATTCCTCCCCATCCTGGATCAGTCCAATCAGGGTTGCGTCGTCCGCAAACTTGAGAAGCTTGACAGAGGTGTCTGTGGAGGTGCAGTCGTTAGTGTAGAGAGGGTAGAGGAGAGGAGAGAGTACGCAGCCTTGCGGCGCTCCTATGCTGAGCGTTTGCGCATCCGAGATGTGCTTTCCCAGCCTCATATGCTGCTTCCTGTCTGTCAGGAAGCTGGTGATCCACCGACAGAGGGGTTCAGGCACAGTCAACTCGGAAAGTTTGGAGTGTAGTAGCTCTGGCACAATGGTGTTGAATGCAGAGCTAAAATCAACAAACAGGATCCTCGCATAGGTCCCCTGGCGGTCCAGGTGCTGTAGGATGAAGTGCAGGCCCAGGTTGACTACATCATCCACAGATCTATTGGCCTGATATGCAAACTGCAGAGGGTCCAGCAGGGAGTTTGTGATATTTTTCAGCTTGGCCAGCACAAGCCTTTCGAGTGTCTTCATGACTACAGAGGTCAGTGCGACAGGCCTGTAGTCATTAAGACAAGTAATCCTTGCCTTTTTGGGTACAGGGACAATAGTGGAGACTTTGAAGCAGGCAGGGACAGTACATGTTTGCAGGGACTGCTTAAAAATGTCTGTATATACCGGTGCCAGTTGTTTGCCACAGATCTTAAGAGTGGAGTGTTCTTGTAAGTTATTCTCACTTCCTTTAACAGCAATTATAACCTGATTACTATAAGCATATGCACATGGACTGATTTAGATTATCTTTGTAATAACTGAAAGGATCCAGCATTAAATTTATTTTGATTCTTAACATCTAGTACTTATGGGACAACAATAAAGATAATATTTTGGTATAAAATAGCAATTCTTGTGATCACGCATTATGTTGGAATGAAAACATCAAACATTATGCCATGAAGGTTGATGCTTGAGCAAAGTAAGTTGGAAAATAACTATCCTGTGGAAACAGATCCTATGTTAAACCTACATTGACAGGTTTCTTGACAGAAATGTTCAAATTGATGTATTTGATCAGGTAAAAATGATCAAAAATAGAACAATTGTAGCAGTGTTTGATTTGGATTCATTACAGATTAACTCTGGCTTTATTCAAAATGAAAAAACATTTCTAGGTGATAGGGAATAAATGCAGACTAATTAACATTATCATGCATCTTTCATGATCATAGGGCATCCCAAAACATTGCACACTAATTAGTAGTGAGAGTCACAGTGAAGGCACTCATTATGTACATGAAACATCTCAATAAATGCTATTGAAATTAGAATCTGCGCAATGTTAAACTGTAGAAAAGCCATATTCAAAAATGAATTTTAAACTGTGGACTAAACAATTTTTTTTTTTTAATGTGTACTAACCAATGCAAATAAAAAGGTCCAACCTATTCTCTACACTTATCCACCAGCAATGTCATGACTTTGCAAAATGTTATTCAAATAGAGTCAGAGTGATACAGTGTGGAAACAGGCCCTTCGGCCCAACTCACCCACTCGGCAACAATGTTCCCAGCTGCACTAGTCCCAGCCTCAACTACCTCCTCTGGCAGCTTGTTAAAACGTTACCTCTCAGGTTCCTAATAAATCTTTTCCCCTTCACCTTGAACCTATGTCCTCTGGTCCTCAATTCCCCTACTCTGGGCAAAAGACTGTGCATCTACCCAATTTATTCCTCTCATGATTTTGTATACCTCGATAAGATCACCCCTCATCCTCCTGCGCTCCATGGAACAAAGACTCAGCCTACTCAACCTCTCCCTATAGCTCACACCCTCTAGTCCTGGCAACTTGTAAATCTTTTCTGAACCCTTTCAAGCGTGACAATATATTTTCCATAATATGGTGTCCAGAATTGAACACAATATTCTAAATGCAGTCTCACCAACGTCATATACAACTGCAACATGTCCTCCAACCTTCCATACTCAATACTCTGACTGATGAAGGCCAAAGCGCCAAAAGCCTTTTTGACCACCTTATCTACCTGCGACTCAAGGAACAATGCACCTGCACTCCTAGATCCACCTGCTCTACAACACTACCCAGAGGCCTACCATTTACCGTGTAGGTCCTGCCCTTGTTCGACGTCCCAAAATGCAACACTTCACACCTTTCTGTATTAAATTTCATCAACCATTCCTCTGCCCAACTGGCCAATCGATCCAGATCCTGCTGTAATCTTTCAAAACCATCAGCAAACTTGCCAAATTTGCCCTGTATGTTCACATCCAAATTTCTATAGCCCATTGTGAGAATTTGAGAGGGAGAAGGGTAAATCGGAGGTGTTGGTATTACAGTTGAGCAAATGGGAACTATGGAGCCATGAGGGAGGAGTTGGCCAAAGTTGACTGGATAAATACCCTAGTAGGGATGACAGTGGAACAACAATGGCAGATATTTCTGGGTATAAAACTGAAGGTGTAGGATCAGTTCATTCCAAAGACGAAGAAAGATTCCAACGGGTGTAAGGGGAGACCGTGGCTGACAAGGGAAGTCAGGGAGAGTATAAAAATAAAAGAGAAGAAATATAACATAGCAAAGATGAGCGGGAGGCCAGAGGATTGGGTAACTTTTAAAGAGCAACAGAAGATACCTAAAAAAAGCAATACGGGGAGAAAAGATGAGGTACGAAGGTAAGCTGGCCAAGAATATAAAGGAGGGTAGCAAAAGTTCTTTAGGTATGTGAAGAGGATAAAATTAGTTAACGCCAAAGTTGGACCCTTGAAGACTGAAAAGGGTGAATTTATTATGGGTAACAAGGAAATGGCAGACAAGTTGAACACGTACTTTGGATCTGTCTTCACTAAGGAAGACACAAACAATCTCCCAGGTGTACTAGTGGCCAGAGGAACTGAAGGAAATTCACATTTGGCAGGAAATGGGTAGACTGATGGGACTGAAGGCTGATAAATCCCCAGGGCATGATGATTTGCATCCCAGGGTACTAAGGAAGTGGCTCTAGAAATCGTGGACGCATTGGTGATAATTTTCCCATGTTCTATAGATTCAGGATCAGTTCCTCTGGATTGGAGGGTAGCTAATGTTGTCCCACTTTTTAAGATGGGTGGCAGAGAGAAAACAGGGAATTATAGATGAGTTAGCCTGATATCAGTGGTGGGGAAGAGTCAACAATAAAAGATGAAATAGCGGCATATTTGGATAGCAGTAGCAGGATCGGTCTGAGCCAGCATGGACTTACAAAGGGGAAATCATGCTTGACTAATCTTCTGGATTTTTTTTGAGGATGTAACCAGGAAAATGGACATGGGAGAGCCAGTGGATGTAGTGGTACCTGGACTTTCAGAAGACATTTGACAAGGTCCCACGTAGGAGATTATTGGGCAAAATTAGAGCACATGGTATTGGGGTTAGGGTGCTGACATGGATAGAAAATTGGTTGGCAGACAGGAAACAAAAGGTAGGAGTTAACGGGTCACTTTGAGAATGGCAGGCAGTGACTAGTGGGGTACCGCAAGGTTTGGTGTTGGGACCGCTGCAATTTACAATATATTTTAATGATTTGGATGAAGGGATTAAAAGTAACATTCGCAAATTTGCAGATGACACAAAGCTGGGTGGCAGTGTGAGGTGGATGCAGGGTGACTTGGACAGGTTGGGGGAGTGGACAGATGCATGATAGGTGCAATTTAATGTGTATAAATGTGAGGTTATCCACTTTGGTGGCAAAAATATGAAGGCAGATTATTATCTAAATGGTGTCATGTTGGGAAAAGGGGAAGCACAACGGGATCTGGGGGTCCTTGTTCATCAGTCAATGAAAGTAAGCATGCAGGTACAGCAGGCAGTGAAGAAAGCGAATGGCATGTTGGCCTTCATAACAAGAGGAGTTGAGTATAGGAGCAACGAGGTCCTTCTGCAGTTGTACAGGGCCCTAGTGAGACCACACCTGGAGTACTGTGTGCAGTTTTGGTCCCCTAATTTGAGGAAGGACATTCTTGCCATTGAGGGAGTGCAGCATAGGTTTACAAGGTTAATTCCCAGGATGGAGGTACTGTATCATATTGATAGATTGGAGTGACTGGGCTTGTATACTCTGGAATTTAGAAGGATGAGAGGGAATCTTATTGAAACATATAAGATTATTAAGGGTTTGGACACGCTGGAGGCAGAAAACACGTTACCAAAGTTGGGGGATTCCAGAACCAGGGGCCATAGTTTAAGAATAAGTGGTAAGCCATTTAGAACGGAGATGAGGAAAAACCTCTTCACACAGAGAGTTGTGAGTGCTTGGAATTATCTGCCTCATAGTGCGATGGAGGCTGGTTCTCTGGATGCTTTCAAGAGAGTTAGATAGAGCTCTTAGGGATAGTGGAGTTAAGGGATATGGAGAGAAGGCAGGAATGGGGTACTAATAGTGGATAATCAGCCATGATCACATTGAATGGCGGTGCTGGCTCGAAGGGCCGAATGGCCTATTCCTGCACCTATTGTCTATTATCTACTTGACAGTATGAGGTTTTACCAAAAGATTAAATGATTAATTTTAGCAATGTTTGGTTGAAATTTTGATTCACCTATGATATAAACATCAAACAGATATTTGAGTCTGGCATTAATGCTTATGGCAAAGATGGGGTCGAGATGTGATTAAAAAAAAACTGACATTGCGTGTAGGCGTCAAAAGGTGCAATATAAAAAAATCAGTAGGAAACCATGTGTACGGCTGACTAACCTACCTTAAATGCTGCTAAATTCCAATAATGAAATGATTTAAGCAAACGACCTTCTGCATAATGACAAATGCATTCACTTAAAATCAAATCTTTTGAATGTACTCAAAGACAAGGGAGAGTGACATTTGGCTTCTTCCACCAGTCTACGGGATTAAAGAAATGTGTACTATTCAACGACAAAATAAGCTTTTATTAAAATTTCTACTTGCCATATGTATTGATCTAAAAGGCAGAAGTGAACTAAACCTCTCAATTAGATTTTTTATAATAAATGCGTAATCATTGTATCAAGCTTTCCTCCCACCTTGCGTATTCTTGGGGAGTGATGGGGGCGGGGTGGTGGAAATAAATTAACGCCATCAGGGACTGTTAAAGCCTGCAGTATGAACTATTTCACAGCCAGCCCACTGAAAGAAGCATTATTTGCGCACATTTTATGCCGCTATAAATAAAGCTTTCAAAAGCAACATTAAACCATTTCCTGTTTACAGTAAAACTGGTTATGATTCCCTTCGTGATCTAAATCCGATTTCAGACAGGGTAAAAAAAAGAAAATCACGGTTTTTGTGATTTAAAGTGTCTGCACTGCCGAGTATTGTATTTCACACTATCAGACAATTAATCGCGTTTAAATATTAAGAATTAAGAATGGAATTAAATCCGCTTCCCCATTTCTTACTCATAATTACAATAAAACCGTACGTCCAATTAGGAACAGATTTAATTTGAATCACTTTCCCTTCCTTCCCCCAAACACAACCCCACCACAACGTCTCAGCCATTCAACACTTAAAAGGAAATGGTTGACGAGTTCGTTTCTTCCTTTACACGAGCATCATGTCATTATGGGATTATTGGTTTTACTGGAATTATTTGTCAAAGGGATTCGGACAGCCCATATACAATGCTGCTTTACCTCGAAGCGACTAAAAGCATAAAGCCATTTTAGTTTAGTGCAGACGCGGCACCACCACCGTGCCTCACAAAGATGCAGCATTACGAGAAGCTGGTCGAATCATATCTCACTAACTTCATTAAAAAACAAAAAAGACTCCAACCAGTTATTTCAAGATAAACCTTAAACATCTCTTGAACTGCGTTTTTTTAAAACAGATATCTAATCAACAAAGACAGCTTTAAACCGATCTACCTCTTCACTGCAGTCACTGCAGTAGTCATTAGACAGTTATCCGTGCAAATATTTACTCCACAATCACGAGAATCTGCCCTTAAATCGCTGGGAAATGTAGCAAAGCAAGACGTTAGGGAAATACAAAGAAAAAAGAAAGACGAGCTGTCGAAACATTAAACATTAAATCGCTCCCCCACCCCCCGTAATATGTAGATATGCGCCGTTCAACATAGGAGTAGGTGAGGCTCACACACGCCTCCTGATTCAGCTATGTCCCAGCCGCACAACATACAATATCCGATTGCCACCGCGGGCCTCCGCTCGCTCTTTCCCATTAAAACATCACATCGCTCTCAGCCTTTACCTTCGTGAAGGGACGTGTGAGGAAACGCGCTGAAAAAAAACCCCTCCGGGCTTGCAAAAACAAACAGCACACGCTGCAGTCCCACCAGAAAACGCGCTACAGACGCTACCGCCTATTTTGCCAACATATAATATTATTTTTTTTAAAAAGAGAGAAATTATAAACGGCGAGACCTTTGATAAGGTTCCATCTCCGGGACGGCCTTTGACTTTCCGCGGGCCCAACGTTCCTTCCGGTTGGACGCAGCCCCTCACATGACCCACAAACCCAATACTTTTGTTACGGGCTCTCCGATTGGCCGATTATCGCACGTCAACCCGGCCCTCTCACCGATTTACCATTTTTAAAGCGTCTCGTGCAAAAAAAAACCTAACCTTCCATTCTCCAGGATAAGCCACGGTTAATTTTTGATGCTAAAAACAACTTTGCATTCCTTGTGAGGTAACGAACAATGGTGGGGAGCCGCGGCTCCCAGCATTCACCGGACGTGATGGATAATTTGTGACGTAATGTCTCCGAAGAGACTGGAAAGTTCTAGAAAAGGGAGGAAAAAAAACGGAGGCTCTGCGGCGATGGAGAGAATACCGAGCAGTTGGCTCGTTTAAAAAAAGTCGCTATGCGTTTGTTTTAAACACAGGTTGGTTCGGTGGTCGAATTGGTAGGAATGGTACATTAAAAAAAAAACACGGCTGGTTTAAGCAAAGCATGAATCATCAAATGTTGGTTTTGATTCGTGGCCATGTGTGTAGATGGTTGGGATTAAATGCGGAACGGGCGCTTTGTGCTGTGCTGATGTAAATGGTGGGGGTGTTGGAGGAATGTGCGCGCCGGTGGGAGGTGGAGGGGAAGCGTGTGCGCGTGCGCGCCGGCGGCTGTCTGCCAGCCAGCCAGGGTGGGGGGAAGGAACGCTGAAGCCAGGAGGTAGCGACTGCGCAAGCGCGGTGGGCGATCGTCTGAGCCGTGTGTATCCGTGGAGGGTGGGGGTGGGGCGATTGTCGCAGCGCGCGCAGGCGCAGCAACAACGGCAGGAGCAGGAGGCGCTGATGGGGGGAGGGGGAAGGAGTTGGCGGCGGCACGCGCATGCGTGGCCTGGAGATTATTCTGGCGCCGAGTGGTTTGACATGTAGTTGGGGGGAGGGGAAGGTGATAAAGCGTGGAGAGATGGTAGACTGGAGAGTTAGATTCTTGCTGTTCAATTGAGTAGGGAGGTCACACGAGGGAGGGAACAAAAAAAAAAACCCATTAAATGAATTATTTATGAAACGTTATTGTGTGGCGCTGCCGCTGAGGGGAGGGGAAGCCTGGCGGCCAGATGTCTGCGATGGTAGAGCGCATGCCCTTCCCTGGGAGTGTTGCAGGCAGTGGGCGGACTGCCTGGACAGAGAAAGTGCAGACAATTGCGAGGTTAAACAAGGTTAACCAGATTGCTGTGGTCATTAAAATGTTGGCAGAATTGAGGTAATGTTTTCCAATCGTAAAACATTTCCTTGCTATGGTTTCCTATTAAAAAAAAAAAAAAAAAAACCCTAATAATTCCCACAAGGGAAATGTAATTATTTTGACTGGGGGAGCTCCAAAAATAGTTTGTTTAGAATGTGCACTTCCTGTATGCACAAGTAGGCTATAGCTATTAAATATTTTTTCCCTGTATGGTTCCATATAGTTTAATAAAATTGTTTTACTATTAACAATATGGCTTGTGATTTTTTTTCTTATTGACATTGACGTGGGTTTCAGACTGCTGATCTTTTGATCAGCTTATTTTTTTAATACCTTGCCAATCTTTACAATATGTTTGGAAATGGACAAAATCAAATTGAAATGTGATTGAAACTTGTGCCTTTGTTTACAATCTTCCTTCACTTGCTTTTCTGTTAAATTCATTTTGAGTGCAAACACCATTTTGAATGGATTGGTCAGATGCAGTCAATTATCTTGTATGCTTTGTTAAAATAGTTATTAAAACGCAAAAGAGATTCTAAAAATATTTCATAGGTAGGCAAACAGGAAGTGGTCTGAAAGAGCACAGGTGTGATCGAGTCTAGACCAAAATGGTGTACAATGGCAAAAGGCATGGAAAAGCTATTCAGAACATAAGAAAATAGCAGCAGGACTCGAGCCTGCCCTGCATTCAATACGATGATGGCTTATCTATTCTGGCCTCAACTCGTCCTCTATGCCAGTTCCACATACCCCTCAATTTGTCAAGCTTCCAAATATTTATTTATCTCCAGCTTAAAGATATTGTTGTACATCTCGGTGTGTTAACAGACTGGTTCCTTAATTTAATATTATGTTTACTTGTTCATCATTCTCTGAGTGAGAACATCTCAAAATCTACCATGGCAAGTCTCCTTGGGATCTAGTAAGCTTGAATAAGGTCACTCCTCAGTCTTCCAAACTCTTAGCAATATTCAATCAATCAATTTTATTTGTATAGCACATTTAAAGTGACCAAAGTGCTGTACATCAGTGAAGGTATTAATGTGCTACGTACAATGGTACACAGACCTAACAATACATACATAAACTGTTTACAGCCTCAAACTGTTTAGCCTCTCTTTTTATGACAACCCTTATCACATGAATTAGCCTGGTGAATCGCATGACTACACAAATGGTGCAGAGGTAGAGTTGCTGCCTTCCAGCGTTAGAGGCATGGGTTTACTTCTAACTACAGGTGCTGTCTATGGAGTTTGTACGTTCTCCCTGTGACTGGGTTTTCTCCTGGCGCTCAGATTTCCTCTCGCATTCCAAAGACATGCAGATTTCTAGGTCAATGTAAATAACTTTCTGTAAATAGTCCTTAGTGTGTAGGATGGAACTAATGGATGGGTGACGCAGGTCATCGCGAACCCGATGGGCCAAAGGGTCTGTTTCCACACTGTATCCGTAAACTAAACTATCTGGTATAGCCAACCCTGTATAATTAATAAATCACCCTAATTTTAAACTATCCTAATTGCACTAAATGTGAATGTGCTGTTTGCTATCATCGGAGTGTGGCGGCGCCTAACAGTAGCGGCTTGACTGCAGTCCGTCTGCCTTTTTTTTGTCCCGATGTATGTTTTTGGTTTTAATTTTTATTATTTTTTAGCTGTGGATATGTGGGGCGGGTGGGGGAAACCGTTTAATCTCTTCCCTGTACGGGGACCCGACTTTTTCCCTGTCGGGTCTCCAGTGTCGTTGGGCCTAACATCGTGGAGCCGGCGGCGGCCTCCAACCTGGGGCTCCAGTCGCAGAGCCTGCGGACTCGCCATCGCGGAGCTGGCCGACTTCGGAGCGGGGAGAGCTGTGGTGGCGCGCGGCTGCAACCCAACTTCGGAGCTTCAGAGGCTCCGGCCGCAGGCCAGGTGGACAGGAACATCGGAAGCTCGCAGGTCCCTGGTGGGAGACCGCTTTTCGGAGCTCCCACAATGGCAACTTCTCCCGCCGGAATCGCGGGGTTTAAATGACTCGGAGCGGGCCTAACATCGCCCGGCGCGGCTTAAACGGCCGCAGGACTTACCATCGCCCGCCAGGGGCTTTAACATCGTAAGCCCCAGTTGTCTCGACGCTGCAGTTGGACTGCTGGACCGCGGGAGAAGAACAAAGGGAAGAGATAAGACTTTTGCCTTCCGTCACAGTGAGGAGGTGTTGGAGATTCACTGTGATGGATGTTTGTGTTACGTGCGTGTCTTGGTTTTTTCGTAATGTCATGACTGCTGGAATGAAATTTCATTCGAGCCTTGTCTGAATGACAATAAAACGCATTCTATTCTATTCTATTCTATTTAACTATTTGTTAGATCTGCCTTCTGGGTGCACCAGGGCCCTTAGAACCCTCTAAACTTGACTTATTTGCATTCTCTGTTTAGAAAATCTGTCTTTTGATTCCTTTTGCTTGTTCATGACCTCATCCCCCACAGTAAAAACCATCTGCAAGGTTTTCACCCAGATACTCAATCTATATCTTTTGTTGAAGCACTATGTCCTCATCACAGCATGCCCTTCCACCTATTTTGATTCATTCGCAAAATTCTTTCATTTTGTCCCTTGCTTCAGGCTATTGAGGGGGCCAAGATACAATCCATTGGGTACTCCACTAGTTATATCCCACCAGTCTGACAATTATTCATTTATACCAACTCTGTTCACTATTTGGCAGTTAATTTTTTAATCTTTGCCAATGCAATTCCTCCAACACTCTGGTCTCTTCTATGTGACACCTTGTCAAATGCCTTTTGGAAATCTACATACATTCGCTGGCACCCCTTTCCTGTAACATCCTCAGAATTCAAGTAAGTTTTGTTGATTAGGTTTAATTACATAGAATTTTCCTACATGGTTCATTATTTCCTCTTTTTAATTATTGACTTTATTTGTACCAGAGCAGAAAAAGATGCCGAACCCTCAGGAAGGGAAGATTTTGGTTGGGATTCTGCATGGGATAAATTTAGATTCTGGAAATGCCAGAAAACACTGAAACTGGAGAAATCATGCGGTTTGAATGGATGTATCCTAAATTGTTGAAGGATGTATGGAAGGAATTACCAGAGGCCTTGCCCATAATATGGCTGACGTCTGTTGTTTGATGTTGCCTGAAGAATAGAAAATTGCAAGTTACACCCTTATTCAAAAGAGAATGATGATACACTGTAACTGCAGACCAGTCATTCTCACCAATGTTGCAGAAGTTTGTAGAAATAACTGGGAGTGGTGTTAGAACTGGAACAGGAATATTGATCAAAGAAAGCCAAGATTGATTTGTGAAAGGCAAATTGCACCTGTGGCGAGAATTTTTTTTTGAGGTAATGGAATTGAGGTTGGTGTGGTATTTGTGGCTTTCCAAAAGCATTTATTAATGTGCCACAAGATTGTAGATGCTGCAGCAGCACGTATGGGAACACTGGTTCAGTGACAAGAGTTGGTGGTTGTGAAGTGAAGCTTTCCTCATTGGAAGGAAGTGAAGTTCCAGTGATTTGTACAAGGACCATTGTTATGGTTAATGACTTGCATTTGCTTGTACAAGGGATGCTTTTCAAATCTGCAGATGCAATGAAGAGTTGTGATTGTTCTTGGATCAACGAGTTCCTTGCCTTTCTCCAAAAAATATTAATTCCTTAGATTGAGAAATAATTTAAGGAATACCAAATAATGTGAATACCAAATAATCTAGAATCAGCCAGTGAATGATAAGCCATATGTTAAATTGGACTTCACAATTCCTGACTAGACTAAATGTAAAGGGTATTTTCACATTTTAGTCACTTTGTAAATACCATACAGGTTTTGTGAAAATTCATAGTACTGTAAGATTCAAAGATTTTGTTTGAGTAAAGATATGAACAAAAATCGGTAAACGAGCTAAATCGTGAATTGGATTTTCCATCTTGTGTTGGTTAATTTTGCAGGTTTTTCGAGGAAGTCTTAGTTACTGCCCACTACCCACCAACTGATGTGATTCTAGTCCTGGTGAGCATCAGGTATTTTAATTGACAGAAAACTCAAAAGCTTTGATTAGATTAGAACACAAAATGCTGGAGAAACTCTAAGTCAGCCAGTATCCGTGGAGGGAATGGACAAAGTCTGAAGTACCCTGGCCTGAAACGTGGCCAAAAAGAACTGTAGATGCTGGTTTAAACCGAAGATAGACTCAAAAAGCTGGAGTAACTCAGCAGGTCAGACAACATCTCTGAACAAAAAGAATAGGTGACATTTTGGGCTGAGATCCTTCAGGAAAAAAAATGTTTATTGCTCACTATGCATAATCTTTATCTTCCTATTTATGTTCTGCAATTTTAGTTCCTCTTAAACTGGGACTTTGTTTAATTTATTCATTTAATTTTAGAAAGTGTGGTGATACTGGCAAGGCAAGATTATTGTCCAAACATTGATTATCCTTAAGAAGGTGGCAGGCTGCTGCATTAAACAGCAGAGTGAAGGTATTTCTAGTGCTTAAAAGGACGCAAAGTGCTGGAGTAACTCAGCATCTCTGGAGAACATGGCTCCATTCATGTTCTGAGCAGATGTTACCTGACCTGCTGAGTTACTCCAACACATTGTGTCCTTTTGTGTATTAACCAGTGCCTGCAGTTCTTTGTTTTTATATTTTAGTGCTATTTACTTTATTGATACAAATTTAGAAACAGGCCCATCAAGTCCACAACAACCAATGATCACCCCATTCTCTAGGCCCTCACCCCCTCATCTTCACCATGGACGTCCAGTCACTCTACACCTCCATCCCCCACCAGGATGGCCTCAAAGCCCTCCGGTTCTTCCTCGACCAGAGGAGCAACCTATACCCAGCCACTGACACTCTCCTCCGCCTAGCGGAGCTGGTCCTTACACTCAATAACTTCACCTTTGACTCCTCCCATTTCCTCCAAACACAAGGCGTAGCTATGGGCACATGCATGGGCTCCAGCTACGCCTGCCTCTGTCGGGTACATCGAACAATCCTTGTTCAATACGTACCAGGGCCCCATCCCCGACCTATACCTCCGTTACATCGACGACTGCTTTGGGGCCACCTCCTGCACCCACACACAACTGACTGACTTCATCCACTTCACCACCAACTTCCATCCGGCACTGAAATACACCTGGACTATTTCCGGCACTTCCCTACCATTCCTTGACCTCACTATCTCCATCGCAGGTGATAGACTTCTGACCGACATCCACTACAAACCCACTGACTCCCATGGCTATCTGGACTACACTTCTTCCCACCCTGCCTCCTGTAAGGACTCCATCCCTTACTCCCAATTCCTCTGCATACGCCACATCTGCTCCCAGGATGAGGCGTTCCACACCAGGACATCTGAAATGTCCTAATTCTTCAGGGAACGGGGATTCCCCTCCTCCACCATAGATGAGGCTCGCACCAGGGTCTCTTCCATACCCCGCAATACTGCTCTCTCTCCCCATCCCCGCACTCGTAACAAGGGCAGAGTCCCCCTAGTCCTCACCTTTCACCCCACCAGCCGTCACATACAACAAATAATCCTACGTCATTTTCGCCACCTCCAACGTGACCCGACCACTCGCCACATCTTCCCATCTCCCCCCATGTCTGCCTTCCGCGAAGACCGCTCCCTCCGCAACTCCCTCGTCAATTCTTCCCTTCCCTCCCGCACCACCCCCTCCCCGGGCACTTTCCGTTGCAACCGCAAGAAATGCAACACCTGTCCCTTCACCTCCCCCCTCGACTCCATTCAAGGACCCAAGCAGTCGTTCCAGGTGCGACAAAGGTTCACCTGTATCTCCTCCAACCTCATCTACTGCATCCGCTGCTCTAGATGTCAGCTGATTTACATCGGGGAGACTAAGCGGAGGTTGGGCGATCGTTTCCCCGAACACCTCCGCTCAGTCCGCAAAACCAACCTGACCTCCCGGTGGCTCAGCACTTCAACTCCCCCTCCCATTCCCAATCCGACCTCTCTGTCCTGGGTCTCCTCCATTGCCAGAGTGAGCAACAGCGGAAATTGGAGGAACAGCACCTCGTATTCCGTCTGGGGACCTTGCGTCCGGATGGCATTAACATTGAATTCTCCCAATTTTGTTAGCCCTTGCTGTCTCCTCCCCTTCCTTAGCCCTCGAGCTGTCTCCTCCCAGCCCTCGGGCTCCTCCTCCTCCTTTTGCCTTTCTTCTCCCCTCCACACCCTATCAGTCTGAAGAAGGGTTTCGACCCGAAACGTTACCTATCACCTTCGCTCCATAGATGCTGCTGCACCCGCTGAGTTTCTCCAGCATTTTTGTGTACCTTTGATTTTCCAGCATCTGCAGTTCCTTCTTGATCACCCATACACTAGTTCTATGTTATCCCAGTTTTACATCTCACACACTGGGGGCAATTTACAGAAGCCAGTTAACCTACAAACCTGCACATCTTTGGGAGGAAACCGGTGGCCACAGGGAGACTGTAAAACTCCGTAAAGACATCACCCATAGTCAGAATCGAACCTGGGTCTGTAGCGCTGTAAGGCAATAACTCTACCATTGCTCTATTGTGCCAGAGGAGACTTTTAGGCACTTGGACAAGAGAGAGACAGTGGATGTAGTGTGTTCAAAAGGGAACTGCAGATGCTGGAATATCGAAGGTACACAAAATTGCTGGAGGAACTCAGCGGGTGCAGCAGCATCTATGGAGCGAAGGAAATAGGCGACGTTTCGGGCCGAAACCCTTCTTCAGACCAGTGGATGTAGTGTGCCTGGATTTACAGAAATCATTTGATAAGGTCCAACATAGGAGATTAGTGGGCAAAATTAGGGCACATGGTATTGGGGGTAGAGTGCTGACATGGATAGAAAATTGGTTGGCAGACAGGAAACAAAGAGTCAGGATTAACGGGTCCCTTTCAGAATGGCAGGCAGTGATTAGTGGCTCGGTGCTGGGACTGCAGCTATTTACAATATACATCAATGATTTAGAGGAAGGGATTCAAAGTAACATTAGCAAATTTGCAGATGACACAAAGCTGGGTGGCAGTGTGAACTGTGAGGAGGATGCTATGAGAATGCAGGGTGATTTGGACAGGTTGGGTGAGTGGGCAGATGCAGTTTAATGTGGATAAATGTGAGATTATCCACTTTGGTAGCAAAAACAGGAAGGCTAAATGGTGTCAAGTTGGGAAAATGGGAAGTACAACGGGATCTGGGGCTCCTTGTTCATCAGTCAATGAAAATAAGCATGCGGGTACAGCAGGCAGTGAAGAAAGCGAATGGCATGTTGGCCTTCATAACAAGAGGAGTTGAGTATAGGAGCAACAAGGTCCTTCTGCAGTTGTACAGGGCCCAAGTGAGACCACACCTGGAGTATTGTGTGCAGTTTTGTTCCCCTAATTTGAGAAAGGACATTCTTGCTATTGAGCGAGTGCAGCATAGGTTTACAAGGTTAATTTCCGGGATGGCGGGACTGTCATGCTGAGAGAATGGAGCGGCTGGGCTTGTACACTCTGGAGTTTAGCAGGATGAGAGGGTATCTTATTGAAACCATATAAGATTGTTAAGCGTTTGGACACGCTAGAAGCAGGAAACGTGTTCCCAATGTTGGGGAAGTCCAGAACCAGGGGCCACAGTTTAAGAATAAGGGGTAAGCCATTTAGAACGGAGATGAGGAAATACTTTTACACACAGAGAGTTGTGAGCCTATGGAATTCTCTGCCTCACAGGGCGGTGGAGGCAGGTTCTCTGGATACTTTCAAGAGAGAGCTAGATAGGGCTCTTAAAGATAGCAGTCAGAGGATATGGGGAGAAGGCAGGAACTGGGTACTGATTTTGGTTGATCAGCCATGATCACATTGAATGGCGGTGCTGGCTCGAAGGGCCGAATGGCCTACTCCTGCACCTATTGTCTATTGTCTCTTGTCTATTGAGATGCAGTGAAAAGCTTTAGTTAACATGCTATCCAGTTAAATCAAATCATATTATGCACGAGTATATTGAAGTCATACACAAGTATGACAGATAGTGTAAAAAGAACAAAATACCAGGGTGCAGAATACAGGTTTTAAACATTGTAGCATTACACAGAGAAAATGTCCAGCATTCGCAATGGGGTAAGTTTGACGATTCGGATTACTCCTTAACAAATGGAAGGACTGTTCAACAGTGTGATTATAGAGAGGAAGAAGCTGTTCCTGAGTTTGTTAGTACGTGCTTTCAAGCTTTTGGTTCTTCTGCCTAAAAGCAGAAGGGAGAAGAGGGAATGACTAGAGTGAAAAAGGTCCTAACTACGTTAGTTGCTTTCCCAGGGTGGTGTGAAGTATAGATTGGGGTCAATGTTGGGGAGTCTGATCTGTATAATGGACTGGGTGATATCCACAACTTTCTGAAATTTCTTGCGGTCTTGGGCAGAGCTGTTGCCAAACCACCAAACTTTGATGCAACTGGTAGTATGCTTTCCTGAGGAGACTAAAAGGAAGTTTGGTGTATCTCCAACAACTCTCACTGGCTTCTGCAGAATCTGGTAAGACTTATTGGACACATGCATCTATAGAAGTTGGAAAGAGTTGTTGAAGACATGCCAAACTTACTTAGTCTCCAGTGGATGTGTTGATGTACTGTTTTTGGCTGTACCTTCGATGTGGTTAGTCCAGGATAGTTTGGTAATATTTATACCTAGGAACCTGAAGGCCTCGACCATTTCCACTCAGCACCATTGATGTTGAGTGGAGCATGTACTCCACTATGCTTCCTGAAATCAATAACTAGCTCATCCATCTTGCTGACATTGAGGGGGATGGTTTTTGTCTTGATACTGTTACTGGGTTCTCTATCTCCCTGCACTCTGTTGGCAATTGGTTGAGATCTGGCTCTCTGGTGGTGTCATCTGCGAACTAGTAAGTGGAGTTAGCATAGAATTGGGCGGCAGAATCTTTTTTTTCAGATGTTGCATGGTGCAGCAACTGTGTGTCTTTTATTTATCAATCAAGCTGGTTGCTTTGTCCTGAATGTGTTTGTGTTTCACAGATCCAGGCAGGTGGAGCGTATTTAGTTTTGCTACATTTTGTGCTTATTGAAAAATTGAAAAGACTTTTGGGTGTTAAGAGGGTGACTATTTTGCCTCAGATAACTTAGACTTTGACCTGTTCTTGTAACCATACTCTTTATGTGGTGAGGGCATTTTAGTTTGTAGTGGGATGCTTTTAGATTGTGATGCCGTTGGTTGTAAAGAGTAGGTGGTTGGACTTTTTTTATGATGGTAAATGCTTGACATTTTTGTAACATGAATATCACTTGCCACTTATTAGCCCATGCATAATGCTGCTGGATCCTGCCGCAAGCAGGCATAGATTGCTTTATTCGCTCAGGAGTTGCAAATGTAATGTTCTGGTAACATCCCCACTTCTGGCTTTATGATGGAAGCAAAATTATAGAAGCAGCAGATGAACTCTTGGGTGATATTCTACAAGAAAAATTATTGATTTCCAAGAATCCTAACCATGTTTTATAAGGTTTCACTTCAACAATTAGAGAGTTTTTTGTAGAAGTCTGTCGACTTCAATTTTACCACTGTTTCTTGATGTTGAGGAAAGTCACCCTCTGGAATTTGGCTGTATGTTTTCTATGCCAAGGCTAGGATCAGGTCTGGACCCAACTACAGTGCCCTCCATAATGTTTGGGACAAAGACCCGTCATTTATTTATTTGCCTCTACTCCACAATTTGAGATTTGGAAAAGGGTCTTGTGGAAAGATGAGACGAAGATTAACTTGTATCAGAGTGATGGCAAGAGCAAAGTATGAAGGAGAGAAGGAACTGCCCAAGATCCAAAGCATACCACCTCTTCTGTGAAGCACGTTGGTGGGGGTGTTATGGCCTGGGCATGTATGGCTGCTGAAGGTACTGGCTTACTTATCTTCATTGATGATACAACTGATGATGATAGTAGCATAATGAATTCTGAAGTGTATAGACACATCCCATTTGCTCAAGTTCAAACAAATTTGAGGAAGGACATTCTTGCTATTGAGGGAGTGCAGCGTAGGTTTACAAGGTTAATTCCCGGTATGGCGGGACTGTCATGTGCTGAGAGAATGGAGCTTGTATACTCTGGAGTTTAGAAGGATGAGAGGGATTCTTATTGAAACATATAAGATTGTTAAGGGTTTGGACACGCTAGAGGCAGGAAACATGTTCCCGATGTTGGGGGAGTCCAGAACCAGGGGCCACAATTTAAGAATAAGGGGCACGCCATTTAGAACAGAGACGAGGAAACACTTTTTCTCACAGAGTTGTGAGTCTGGAATTCTCTGCCTCAGAGGGCGGTGGAGGCCGGTTCTCTGGATACTTTCAAGAGAGGGCTAGATAGGGCTCTTAAAAATAGCGGTCAGTGGATATGGGGAGAAGGCAGGAATGGGGTACTGATTGGGGATGATCAGCCATGATCACATTGAATGGCGGTGCTGGCTCAAAGGGCCAAATGGCCTACTCCTGCACCTATTGTCTAATGCCTCAAAGCTCATTGGCCGGCGGTTCATTCTACAGCAAGACAATGGTCCCAAAGATACTGCTGAAGCAACAAAGGAGTTTTTCAAAGCTAAAAAACTGGTCAATTCTTGAGTGGCCAAGTCAATCACCTTATCTGAACCCAACTGAGCATGCCGTTTTATTTGCTGAAGAGAAAAATGAAGGGGACTAGCCCCCAAAACAAGCATAAGCTAAAGATGGCTGCAATACAGGCCTGGCAGAGCATCACTAGAGAAGACACCCAGCAACTGGTGATGTCCATGAATCACAGACTTCAAGCAGTCATTGCATGCAAAGGATGTGCAACAAAATACTAAACATGACTACTTTCATTTACATGACATTGCTGTGTACCAAACATTATGGTGCCCTGAAATCGGGGGATTAAGCATTATGTATAAACACTGCTGTTATTTCTACATGGTGAAACCAAAATGTATAAAAATGGCCTTATTAAAATCTGATAATGTGCACTTTAACCACATGTGTTTTTTGTTTTTTTCCTATTACAAATCTCAAATTGTGGAGTACAGAGGCAAATAAATAAATGATGGGTCTTTGTCCCAAACATTATGGAGGGCACTGTAGATGGTGTGCTTTTCCAATTGGAGACTACTGGTTGTGTTACCTTTTGACCCTGCACTAGGAAGGTCGCACATGTAAACCTTTAATAATGGTGTGCACTATCTTGACTTGCATTTAAGGGAGGGGGATTAAAACATTCTGAAGACATTGCCAGGATTCAAGGGATTGAGTTACAGGGCATGGTTGGGCAGGCTTGGACTTTATTCCTTGGAACATAGGAGGCTGCGGGGTGATCCTATCGAGCAATATACATCCATGAGAGGAATGCATAGGGTGAATGCAGTCTTTTACCCCAGATAGGGGAATCAAGATTCACAGGACATGGGTTTAAGATGAGATGGGAAATATTTAATAGGAACCTGGGGGACAACTTTCTCGGAGGATGATGGATATACGGAATGAGCTGCCAGAGTAAGTCGTCGAGGCAGGTACAATAACAACATTTACTAAGACAGGTTCATGGATAGGAAAGGTTTAGAGGAATATAGGCGAGACCTGGGCAAATGGGATTAGCTTGGATGGGGCATCTTGGTTGTTGTGGACGAGTTGGGCTGAAGGGCCTATATCTATGGCTATTGTACCATTTTAGACTTTAGACATTCAGTGTGGAAACAGGACTTTTGACCCACTGAGTCCATGCCGACCAACCTTCACCCCCCCCACACACTAATACTGTCCTGTACACTAGTGACAATGTACAGAAGCCAATTCACCTACAAACCTGTGTGTCTTTGTTATGTGGAAGGAAACCGAGCACCCGGAGAAAACCCATGGTCACAGGGAGAACATACATACTCTGTACAGCCAGCACCCAAAGTCAGGATCAAACCTAGGTCTCTGGCACTAAGGCAGCAACTCTACTGCTGCGCCACTGTGGATTACAAATTTAGTATAACTATAAGGCATTTTGAGGTTTCAATCTGAAGAAATATTTCCCTGTTTCAAATTTAGCATTACTGCATTTTGGGCAAATTATATAGACTAACCTAGTTATCTATCTATCTATCTATCTATCTATCTATCTATCTATCTATCGGGTTCTTTGATTCACATCTCCTCGAATACCCGACGTGGTACAGTGAATTTTTTACATATTCCGGCAGAGATTTACCACATGATTTCAAAAATCCCCTCATCTGAAAATTTGTTTCATTATTACCCGGGTTTTTTTTAACTAAAATTGGTCACCAATCGGAGATCTTTTTTGAAGTTAGCGAGCTGGATGACGTCACAATGCCTGTGCTCCTCACGGCCAGCTGCGCGGAGTTTTCAACGCGTAGAAACTGCGAGTTACGAACCCCCCGCCTAACGCGCACTCAGCCGGCCGTCCACAGCGCCCTGTCCTCTTTCCTCCCTCCCCGGCTCTGGATTGAAGCCGGTGAACACGCAGTAATTTGGTTGAACTTCCGAGGGCTCAGAGGTGCCGAGGCCCGCCGCCCGTTCGCAGTCGGCCCAGTCCGCGCCACCCGCTTGCCGAGTTCAAGTCTGCCCTCTCTCTCTCCCCCCCTCCCCCATTACCCTCTCTCCCTCTCCCCTCTCCCCCCCCACTCCCCCTTCTCCACCCCCTCCCCTCTCCCCCCCCCCCCCCCTGTGAGTGCATTCTGCCGCGAGCGCTAGAGTGCCCCTTCCTCCCGGAGTATCCCGTCCTGCCTTGCGAGTGCATTGTGACATCACTGGGGTTTTTTTTTCTGAAATGGGTGAGTTTTTGGACTCTTTTTAAAACTTTAAACGATTATTACGTTCAGAAATATAGGTGCGAATGCGACAGGAAGATGTTTATCACCTCGACGGAAAAAATGTGAGTAGGATATGTGAAAATGGGAAGGCTGTGGCCTAGCGTTTGGAAGAAGATAGGGAAAATAGATTGACAAACACAAAAAAGCAGAAGAATTTTATTATTATAGAGATGCTGATATGCATTTGCTGCTTTGCAGATGGATGCTTTTTTCCCCCCATTTATTCACGATAGTTATTGCCAGTAGGGCTAGTATTTACAGGTGATCCCTAATCATCCTTTAAGTGGGTGAACTGCCACTGTAAGCCAATGCAGCCCTTTATTCCATTGTATGTTCAATGTCAGTTTAACGAAAGCTACATTTTACGATTCCATGCGTTTGTGTAAATTGTGGTATTTGTGGTACCCTAGTAAATGTGTAACAGAGCTAAGACAAACAGCACAGAAACATGCCCTTTGGCCCAACTCATCCATGCTGACCAAGATGCCCCATCTAAGTTAGTCCCATTTTAGAAAGTACTGAAATATTCAGGTTGGGTAGCATTTGTGAAGATAAAGTATCTACAGTTCTTCTTATTGAATAGGCAATTCTGCCAATTTGATCAACTGGTGACAGGTTTTTAAAATATTTTGGAGCCATGTTTTTTAAAATTAACCATAAAAGGACACCGTGCTGGAGTAACATGGCGGATTAGGCAGCATGTCTGGAAAACATGGATAGGTGATGTTTTGGGTCGGGTCCCTTCTTCAGATCATTGCGGACCAATAGACCATAGTGGTTAATTAAATATTAGGCTAATACAGCAGTATTTATTTGGATTTTTTATTTTCTTTACCAATTAAACGTTACGTGATTGTTTACGGCAGCCATGCTACACATGCTGTTTTAATAAAAAGCTAGAAACCAGCTTCTATTGTCAATGTTGCTAAACCTGTTCTGTAGTTAATTTTAGATGCTGGAATCTTGAGTAAAACACAAACTCCTGGAAGAACTCAGTGGGTCAGACAGCATCCGTAGAGGAAAATGTACAGGTGATGCTACTGACTTTGATGTTTTGGATCGGCATTATTGTTGGTCCACCTTTTTGCACAAGTGACCAACATTAGGGTTTGGGAATAGGTTGAACAAAAATCTTCCTTATTATAATGGAATCCTAATTTTGAAATACTTCATTGAAGAAAGGTTTATTTCTAATTCTAAATTCTACTCTTGATACTGGCCTCTTCTTGATGTTTAGTCCTTCTACTTTCACTGAATCCCAAACCTTTGTTATAGAAACATAGAAAATAGGTGCAGGAGTAGGCCATAAGGCCCTTCGAGCCTGCACCGCCATTCAATATGATCATGGGGTTGTGGGGTTTGTATTAATTAGTTCAATGTGGCTTGTGTAAAGGAGAGGCTATAACCCTTCACTCACTTGGAAGGATGCAACAATCATCTCAACAAAAGAGTTATGCTTGACAGCGATCTGCCACCAGTGCGACGTGGCTTCCTTCAATTTAAACAACTATCTGAGCCACAATTTATGATAACTATTTCCTTAATCTAAAGATGCGTCCATAACAGCTCGGAAGGACGAGCTTGTAGATCACAAAATTTAACATATTTCTGACTGAACTTATATATTTCTGTTATTTGAGTAGGTCAAAATAATCAAATTTCCATCTAGAAATACCTCCCTTAGTGACTGTAGTGGGTTTAGGTGGATCACTTCACAACAGGTAGCAAATGATGGACAATAACATTCTAAGACTTTAGACCTTAGGGACACAGCATGGTAACAGGCTCTTCGGCCCACCGAGTCTGCGCCGGCCAGTGATCACCCCGTACACTAACATCATCCTACACACTAGGGACAATTTGTACTGAGGGCTAATTAATCTACAGAGGGCTAAAACCTATGCAGTCATAGGGAGAACATACAAACTGTACAGACAGCACCGGTAGTCAGGATCGAACACTGGTCTCTGGCACTGTAAGGGAGCAACTCTACTGCTGCGCAATATTAAAAAATGCTAAGTACTGATCTGGTATATAAATTGTTTTGACAAAGCAGGTGTATCAGCTGCAATTTTTGATCTGATTTAACGGTTTGAAAGTTATTAACAATAGATTTGCACTAGTTTAAAAGGCTGTGGTAGAGGATTAAGGTGTCATTTGAGTTATTTTTGTCAGCAGAGCCATTGGTAGTGTCTTGCTGTTTTTGATGTTGTAAATTTAATTTGCTTAAGATGACAACCATTACCCCACCACAATCAGTCACCCGAATCACCACCTATTCATGTTCTACACAGATCATGCCTGACCCGCTGAGTTACTCCAGTGCTATCTTTTTTTTTGGTAAATGAATTTACTAGCTTCTGAATATGCAGCTTTCTTCTGTGAGAAATTGAGAACTTTTCTGGGTCACCTTTTTTATCCCTTTGTTAAAATGTACTGATTACTGTCTCATTCAGATGAATGTCTCGTGGTGTAGGGAGGAGTATGGATTGCCCAATAGATGAGCTCAGCACAGCACATTATTTCAAACCAACTAATCGATTCCTGCCAATTGCTCAATGCAGCACTCGCTGCGCCACTATTAGCCTGATGTTTACTGCCTTTGGGAATAGAATAGGTTTAAGAAAAATCTTCCTAACTATAATGGAATCTGAATTTTGAAAGACTTCATTGAAGGAAGGCTTATTATATCAGCTGTGCTACATAATTAAAACTAAATAGGTGGATCTATTACAAGAGAACATTTATTCTGGTGGGGTAAAACTTTGCAACTGTTGCTATAAAGCAGAATAAAATTCCGTGCACATGTAATAGGAGGCTTTCCATCTGTAGTGTGGAAGCACAAGAAGGGGGGGGGGGGGGTGTTAGTTTATTTATTTAAAATAGGACCACATAAAAAAAATAGAATCAGAATGTTTAGGCTTGCAGTATGAGAAACATTTTATTATATACATTTTGTTTGCGCACAAATACCAAGATAAGATCAGTACAAGAAATTATCAGCTCCTTCTAGCTACAAGATTAGCTAAAGTCCTGGCTGAAGTCCAAAACCAGGCTCCTTGGGTGGTTCCAACAATGAAGTTAAACCTCCAGCAGGCTCGCAAGAAAATCGTCCATTCCTATAGATGGTAAAAAGTAATGAAGCATTTTGTTTAAATACAACAAAAATTATAAATCGCACAATTCTCCAGCCATGTTATCTGCTAGCATTTAATTTCACCTAGTATAGACACTCAATCCTTTAAACTCTTAAAGTTGAAATGTCTAAGTGCATTGTTTCTGAGCTCTAACTGGTATACCAACTACATACTTTACAGTATGCACCTAACCTTAGGTCCTGATAGTTAACAGGTGTGGCGCACAGAATTTTATTCACAAATGCTTTTGGTTTGGCACCGTGGTTGGGTTTCTGCCTTACAGCTCCACAGACCCGGGTTTGATCCTGACTACAGGTGCTGTCTGTACGGAGTTTGTATGTTCTCCCAGTGACCGCGTGGGTTTTCTCTGGGCGCTCTGATTTCCTCCCACACACCAAAGATGTACAGGTTTTTAGACTAATTGGCTATGGTAAAATTGTAACTTGTCCCTAGTGTGTAGGATAGTGTTAAGTTTATAGGGTGATCGCAGGTTGGTGCAGACTCGGTGGGCCAAAGGGCCCGTTTCCACTATCTCAAAAATCTAAAGCGACTGGTGAAGAGAAGTTGAATAGTAGGATATACTTTATTACGATACGGGCAACAGAGCTTTGAAAGAACCAGTTTACAGCAAGTGTGCGATAGGAACCTTGACTTCAGAACTTTGGAAAGGTCAAGTACCCAAGACCTGTGAACATTTCAGCAACACATGAATATGGTAACATTGTCTCAATGAAGAAGTCTTGTTGGTTTGTCAGAAAACACATCAAGGTTTTGATAACCTCTGGTTCTAATCCTCCTCTTGGCAAATGTCTGGAACATAGGGAGTGATTTGTGGTTAAGTGGGCAGAGAAGGTACGATTCATTCCCTGGTCAATTAAGCCTTCTAGTTGCATTGCTGAAAATGACAGATTGCTATTGTGCTCCATTTTTGTTGAAACAATGTTTGCTTCAGATTCTAGCATGAATCTTATTTGCCTGTCAGTAACCTTGTATTTGACACTGGTTGGCAGCTTCTGACATTGAACTAATTTGGTCAGCTAACCAACGGTATGCAGCTGAGCTCCAGGAGTGAAAAGACCCAGAGCTTGAAATAACATTTTGCCCCACCCAAAATGTGCTGATTTTACACTAGAGTTTCGTCTAAAGTAGGTGAAATGTCAAGGTAAATGGAGTGGGAAAGTATAAGTTCTGATATGGGAAAATTAACTTATCCTTGGCTTTTTACACAGTCTGCATAATCCTAATCACATGCCATCTCATTCCTGGGCAGCACCACTAACCATTCCAATGGTAATTATGAAGGTGCATTGACTAACTCTGGTGGCAATACTTGTCAATACGTCACTACTTTCGATTTGTGTACACTTTATACAGGGGATGGGGAAGAAAATTTATAAATTCTCTGCAACTCATTAGAAAACTAAGAGCCCATCTTGCTTGCATTGCTTGACACAAAGTTTAAAAATGCTGACAATTTGCTTCACAGCTATAATTCCAGAAAAGTTGTAGGCATGCACCCATCATAGAGGGAGGGCATTAATGCCCTTTATTTACTCCCTAACTGGAATATAGCTACTTGTAGTAACTGAACATGAAACAAATTGTTTGACTGCAAGCATCAATTGATCAATTACAGCTGCAGCAAGCACATTTCAGTGTCCATTTAACTAATTTGTTTACAGCATACGAACAGAGCATGCTAACTGGGATTCGAAAAGGATGCAACTTGCTTAAAAGTTAAGGATTTGACTTATTGCTTGATATTTATAAATTTGAAACAACTAATTTACCAAGGACATATTTCTCTCGGGGTGTGCAACCATCAGCCAAGATTCCACCTGCTGGTAAATGCAGTGTGGAAATTGTTGAGAAAGATGAGTTCGGTGACAAGTGTTCCCACAATACTTAATACTTCAGCATTAATTGTTCCCCCCCCCCCCAAAAGTTACTACGGCACTTTGTGTCTATCTTTGGTATCAACCAGCATCTGCAGTTCTTTGTTTCTAGTTATTTGTTTTTAGGTTAATTTTATATATGAAGCAAGGAATCATTTCTCACCCCAGACTGATTTTGGATGGCCAGAAGGCAAGAATGCAAAACCAACATTAGTCAAACTTTCACAAACTGGTCTTTTAATTGCTGCTCAGCAATTAAACCGTGGTTGTGATTGCTGAGCTTCTTACCATTGGCTGGGACAGATAAGACTTTAATGTTGTCCAACTATTGTTAAGTGGGAGGTGAGGCTTAACTTTCCTTGGCAAGCCCAAAGGTGCACTCATTTCTAATCTGCTGCAGGTAGTTTTATCTGGAGTCTGGTGGAAAAGTCAAAGACTTGTATTCCATATTATTATTATTTTTTTAAACTGAGAGGCTGGTAGGACTAGGAACTGTTTATGTTCACTAGTTGTCCTCGTACACATCACTGAAAGCCAACATGCAGGTGCAGCAGGCAGATGGAGGCACGGGGTATGCTGGCTATCATTCTGAGAATTAGAGTACAAGAGGATAGATGTACCACAACAATTATACACACCGGTTTGAAAGAATTGATAAATTGATGACGACCTCTGGCAAGCCTAGAAATTGGGGTCGCGTCTCAAAAAAAGGAGACGGGCCTTTCAGTAAGGGTAGCTTTGCTATAATGCAATAGCTACGCTTCCTAAGAAATTGTGTTATAAAAATCATGCTACAATGCCTTCCATAATGTTTGGGACAGACCCATTTATTAATTATTATTATTAATTATTTGCCCCTATACTCCATAATTTGAGATTTGTAATAGAAAAAAATCACATGTCATTAAAGTGCACATTGTCAGATTTTATTAAAGGGTATTTTTATGCATTTTGGTTTCACCATGTAGAAATTACAGCAGTGTGTATACATAGTTTCCCCACCATTTCAGGGCATCATAATGTTTGGGACACATGGCTTCACAGGTGTTTGTATCTGCTGAGGTGTGTTTAATTGCCTCCTTAATGCAGGTATAATGCAGCACCAAGTCTTTCCATCACCTTTGGAAACTTTTAATCAACACGAGGACCAACATTGTGCCAATGAAAGTCAAAGAAGCCATTAAGAGATTGAGAAACAAGAATAAAACTGTTAGAGACATCAGCCAAACCGTAGGCGTACCAAAATCAATTATTTGGAACACCATTAACAAGAAAGAGAGCACTGTAGAGCTTACTAATCACCAAGGGACTGGCAGGCCAAGGAAGACCTCCACAGCTGATGACAGAAGAACTCTCTCTATAATAAAGAAAAATCCCCAAACACCTGTCCGACAGATCAGAAACACTCTTCAGGAGTCAGGTGTGGATGTGTCAATGACCACTGTCCGCAGAATACTTCATGAACAGAAATACAGAGGCTACACTGCAAGATGCAAACCACTGGTTAGCCGCAAAAATAGGATGGCCAGGTTACGGTTTGCCAAGAAGTACTTAAAAGAGCAACCACAGTTCTGGAAAAAGGTCTTGTGGTCAGATGAGACAAAGATTAACTTATATCAGAGTGATGGCAAGAGAAAGTAAGCTTAAGCTACAGATGGCTGCAATACAGGCCTGGCAGAGCATCACCAGAAAAGACACCCAGCAATTGGTGATGTCCATGAATCGCAGACTTCAAGCAGTCATTGCATGCAAAGGATATGCAACAAAATACTAAACGTGACTACTTTCATTTACATGACATTGCTGTGTCCCAAACATTATGGTGCCCTGAAATGGGGGGGACTATGTATAAACATTGCTGTAATTTCTACATGGTGAAACCAAAATGTATAAAAATACCCTTTATTAAAATCTGACAATGTGCACTTTAACCACATGTGATATTTTTCTATTACAAATTTCAAATTATGGAGTACAGAGGCAAATAAATAAATGATGAGTCTTTGTCCCAAACATTATGGGGGGCACTGTATATAAACCATCGTGTGAAGGGGCATTATGGGTGAGTTTCAAACGCTAAATTACTGTTTCTCCCTGTAGGACTTCAAAAATAAAAGATCTTTTAAGAGCTGTTTATTTTTGTAACTGCAAACTCTACGTTATTAATTGTTTATTAATTATTGCGCAAATGTAAATACAAGCGATTACTTGTCAATTTCAATGAACACTTACAGTTAAACTCACAGACTTTTCAAGAGACTGGTGTTTTATTATTATGGAAACTTTCAATAGACCATTTTTTGGGATAGCTTTTACGGCTTGTCAAATTGAAAAATCCTTATAACTATAAAACTGATCGTGTGCAAGTGCGCATGTGTATCTTATCGAAAAAACGACATGCGAACGGGAAAATGTTTTACATATTCCGGTAGATTTACCCCCTGGAGTCCGAAATCGGCTTATCTGAAAATTTTGTGCTTTATTTCTTGAGATAATAAAAATTTCCACAAATCCGATAAAACTTTAAAATCAAAACGCCTGTTTTTCGCTGATGTGACAATGGATGTGCCTGCCTGCCGTCTGCTCGCATTGCGACAGACGTCACCTCCCACCCCTTCCTCCTCCCCCCCATTATACAAAAGTCGCCCTGTCGACTGAAGACCAAAGATCATAGCTAAAGACTGCGGCACACGCTGCAAGTGAAGAACAAGCAAGTCTGGCCCTGTACTAGAGCTCTCAGGTCCGGTCCGTCGATGTCAATAAACCTTTGGGAAAAAAACCCCGCTGTCTTCTTGCTTGTGCTGCGAATGACGTCACCCCCCCCCCCCCCCCCGTACTCGGGGCCCTGCCTGCAGCCGGGAGCGAGGTTTGGGAACCAGCCCTCCCCTCTGCCGACGCGCCCCACCCCCCTCTGTGTCCCTCTCTGTCTCGCTCTCTGTGTCCCCCTCTGTGCCTCTATGTCCCTCTCTCTCTACCCCCCCCCCCCCCTCTCTAGCCGCACCTGCGAGTTGGGGGCTAAGCGTGAATGGATAGGACAGGGGGATGGGGTAAAAGGAGTGAATGAATAATAATATAATATCAATGGGGGTGGTTAGTGTGTGTGAGGGGTTGGTTAGGGTGTGTGTGACGCTGCAGGCCGCCCCCTACCCCGCAACCGCACGTTGAGGGGACGGGACCCAACGGGTCACACTTGTTCTACTAACTTTTAAATGGCTCTAATTCCCGATCGAAATTACGTTACAACCAATTCTGGCCATATAAATATTGTTCCCTGATCGATAATTGTATTATGTCCAATTAGCATTATGGAAGAACTCCTGGACTGAAATGTTTATTTCCATTAAACAATGTGGATCTTTAACATTCACTATCAAACAAGGCCATTAAGGTTCAGGCATTGGTTCCATGCAAAACTGAGACTGAGATTAATACTCATTAGAACAATTGAGACAATGGGAAGAGTGTTGAGTTGGAAGATCAGCATCTTTTCTAAAATGCACAGTGGGCTCGAAGGGCCAAATGGCCTAGCACTGGCGGTACACACGACAATAAACTAAAGTTAGTTTTTAAAATATTAGCATAATTTTATTAGGCCTCCAGCCCTTTTTTGGAAAGTGTTCCTTTTTTTTGAAAGATTAACAAGAAAATGATGAAAGATTAAGTCCAAACAAAGTACATGGATTACAGTGTCCAACTGCTCATTCACCCAGTTTCAATGGAGAAAAATCAATCATAAAATGTAGTTCTGTACACACTCAAGACTGGATGTCAACCACCACTGAGAGCAAGACACCATACATCCATCTATGGTGCACATGAAGGTCACAACCTTGTTTGCTAATGCTAAATCACAGGTTCCCAAAGCTGGGCAGCTGGTCTAACTATAAAAGCAATGTAGGAACAAAGCACAATCAAGATTCCTAATAAATATATACAAAATAAATGTTACCTGAAGGATTAGCTTCATGTGCTTAACATTTCCTACGAGTCCAGTAACGAGTAATTTAGTTCGACTTTTAAGGACATTTTAAAATCCTACGATTACTTGCTAAAGTACACCTCATTTTCAATTTATCCAAAGTTTGAAATTTACATATTTTTAAGCATTGCATTTTGGAGTATAACTTAAGAATTACATTTACCTTGGGCCAGGTTTAGGAATCTTGCCTGTCTTTAATTCATCAATTATTTCCTCCATGTCTTTTGGTGTTAGATCCTCCTATAAAGCAAATATATTATCCATCAGCAATTGTACACCATCAGTTACCAGGAAGAAAACATTTTACTATAAATTGTACATTTTTGTTTCATGGAAAAGACCGAACAGTTGGTGTGGTGCAAAGGCTGAAAATAAGAAACTACTGTGATCAGTGTATATTTGTACATTAAATGAAAATAATGCAAGAGTACTACTACTGAATGCTCAATGTATCATATTCCATGCAGCAAGCATAAAACAATCAAGTATTACATCTAGTTATCATGTTTGTGAAACATAGGTCCTTGTGAGAAGTTTGTTGTAATTTACCTAAACTGTACTTTGTGGTTTAATGGTTAGCACTGTTAAGTCAGAAGGTCCAAATCCGAGGGTTAAGGGTTCAAGTTCCACTGCACTTCAGAACCAAAATATAGGCTGGATGGATTCTGTCTAGCGTGATGTTAAACCATTTCTTCTATTCTCTCAAGAAATCAAATGACTGCCTAGATGTTGACTTTTATGCCTTGGCTTTTATATGGCTTAGGAACAGAATGAGTGATAATAGTTGATGGATATTATATTTAGTTCATTAGAGCAATGTCTTAGATGAATATTTCATCCGTGTTTACTCAGAACGTTGTAATTAAAATTTCAGGGAAAGGAATGAAGAAATCTTTCAATAGTGAAATTTAAGAAGGTATTGGATATCTCAGCAGACATAAAGATGGATAAATCTCCAGAACTGGTTGAAATGTACCCAAGCTGTTATGCAAGGCAAGCAAAGAGATTGCTGGGGTCTTGAGATTTCACAGGTAAGGGCAGCATACATCGCTAATAATAATAATTTTTTTAAGCAGTGGGGATAAGCCAAGAAATTGTGAGTTTAATATCAGTGTAGGAAAATTATTGGGAGACAAAATAAGAAACGTTTGAAAAGGCAGGGACTACAGACATTCTCACATTATATATGTATATGTGAGATCCTGTTTGTTCTACTGGATTATTTTTTTCCAAGAGGTAATAAAATGCCTTGATGAGGGCAGTGCAGTTTTCATGCTCTCACAGAGACGATCGATTCAGGACAAGTTAGGAGACAATCAAATATTGGCATAATAGAAGGCAGAGGGTGAAGCCGGATGTTTTTCACTGCTGGAAGCCTACAACCGGTAGTGTACCACAGGGCTCAGTGCGAGGCCCTTACTGTTTATTATGCACATTAATAATATGGATATGAACCTTGTACTTTAGGAATATAAGATTGACGTTTAGGGGATATGTATTCCAATTTCTTCCTTTAATACTGAATAGTGGTTTGTTTGGATTTACACAGTCGAATTAATATCCATCATCTTCACATTTATATCATCACACATGAAGATTTAAAATATTGAAAAATATTTAAGACTTACATAATAATTGTCATTAATTTGAACCATTGGTGCATTCACACATGCACCCAGACACTCCACCTCTGTGA
Source organism: Amblyraja radiata (assembly GCF_010909765.2). Lineage (NCBI taxonomy): Eukaryota > Metazoa > Chordata > Chondrichthyes > Rajiformes > Rajidae > Amblyraja > Amblyraja radiata. The sequence goes on from NC_045959.1 coordinate 81,795,067, forward strand.
CGGTAAAAAGCTTATCAGGTGTTGTTTCTCCAATTGCAATACCTAAAAATGAAAATAAGCGAAGTCATTCTGCAACAAAACCACATTTTGTTTGAGATCCATCAGAACCAATTTAGAATACTTTTCAAAACTAAAATTCAGTTTATTTCGGAATATCATCTTCCATTCAAGGCACTACTTATTAAATGTAAACTGCAAAATAAAATCACGAAATGCTCATTTCTGATTCTTTGGTATATTGAACATTATTTTGAAATTTTACTGTTTTACACATGACATTGAATGACAGGCTTTTTAGATCTCATAACATATTTTATTAAAAAATGTAAATTATAAGGTGTGCTGCATCAACTAGGAATTTGGATATCTAGCTTTCCCTTGAAAGTCATAATCTTGCCAATGTTAATACTTTTTAGGAAAGTCTGTCAATTGAGACAGGAATTTTCTAATGAGGTGGGAATAAACTTAGAACTGAAGGGGGTGGCCTTGTTAGAAACGGGAAGCTTGGTCACTGACTCCAGGATTCTGCTACAAATTGCAAGAATGTAAAGAATTGTAGGTTGTTATTTATAGCCGAGGAATGATTAACCTGATTATAATTCTTGAGCTGCAGCCATGAGTTACGGTCAGTCACTTGCAAGAGATGCAATTTACTTCCACAGCTGTTTGCATTCTGGCTATAGAGCATGAAGTTTTTGATTTGAACCGTGACTGCTTTGGGGTACCTTTTCAGCTGGGGTAATGGCTGTCTCATGTTGTTCCCCTTGCTAGCTTTCCTAATAAGAGCTGATGATAATTTGAGCATTAGACAGGAGAAATGGAAGCAAATGTTTGGTGGCGGGAGGGGGGGGGGGGGGAGAAGGGGTGGATTTTGTTTTAATTGCTGTCATAAGTGGAAATGATATTACGACAACCGAATGGAGTATTATTTTAAATAGAAAATAAGGCAAATTAAGAATTTGTACATTTATTAAGCCACGGGAATAATGCAATCTAAAATAGTATATTGGTCCCATGGAAAATGCAAATTCAATATCACAACACTGAGTTTAAGTTATAGTTGTGGGAAACCTTTGAAATAGGACTATTGACAAGTGTTAATTTTTTTTTGGGGGGGGGGACGATTTTGATTATATTTTCACTGATCTGTGTAAGTAAACAATGACTTTCAGATTAATAATAGGAGCATTAAGGGTAAATATCCTCTCTGAATTGTACACGTGCATTTGCTCAGTAGTTAGATGGACATCCGTCTCACTTCAGGGGCCTCTGACAGTTTCAGGTGTTAAAAGCTCCAGGAACAAGACAGAACAGAAAAACGAACCTTTCTTTCCTGGATTAAAATCTGCTGTCAAATAATTGAATTAATCCATATGGCCCCATGTGGCACAAAAGTTATGTAATGAGCAAGACCCGAGTAAAATAATTGACACAGACAGTTTGAGGGTTTTTAAATGGTAAGTTTTTTTCAGCTTCAAAATTAGTCATTCATAGATTTCCTGTCTCTCAGAATTCGGAACAAAACTTTACTCATTTGTTAAATAATATTACAAAATGACTAGATAATTAGCAAGTCACTATCCAAATTATTTTTTATATGGAGAGAATAAGTGTCCCGGACGAATCCTGCTTATAAATCATAGGCTCTTACTGAACAAAAATCCTAAATTTATATCTTCATTTATGCGCACATTTTTTTTTCATGAATCATGCTTAACTCATCAATTTGCTAATACTGAATTAAGACCATCTTTATAGGTTGATGCTTGCTGATTAATGTGACAGATGAAACTTCATGTTGCACAATGTAAAATATTATATTTTGATACGAGAATCGAAGAGGGCACAATTCTAAAAGTACAAGAACCAAAAACAAATCAAGGAGTGTATGATTGTTGATAGCAGCAGGACAGTTGTTCCAGAACAATACATGCTACCCAAGTACAGAGATCTACCCTAATGTGCAAATGCTTTTTAATAAACAACATTAATCTGTCTAACTTTTATTTAGGATTATTGATTTTTGATGTCAAATAATATTTCTGGAAGTGAACCCACTACACAATGGGCATTTTTATAAATTAAATAAAATCCAACAGACCAGACAAAAATCTATTTTGGCACATATTAATAATCCTAATTTGGTTGTTTATCCCGTTGGTGTTTGTGCAAATCAATTGCTATCACATACAAGATAAAACACTTTATGCACTTCACTGATATTCAAAAATGTTTTGGGATATTCTGCAGACATGAATGTGGTATGTAAGCATTTTTAAATGTGTAAAAAAATTACTAAAATGGAGCTTTAAATGAACGAATTTACATTTAAAATACTGATAAAATACTTAGTATCTTAATGATCCTCCATTGAGTTTTCAGTAAGCAAACCAAGGTGTAATCAAAGTAAGAATGGAATATTTGTAATTTTTTTTAATGTGGAATCCCATTCATTGAAAGCATCCTATAATCAAAACTAATTTAGAAGCACAAGATCCTGCCTATAAATACTAATTTCATTCTGTGAGACCATTTTCCTACTTTAATTGTACATGATTCAGACTGCTTACCAAGTTTCTCCTTGATGCATTTTAAAATGCTGTCAGAGTCGCACAGCATACAAGGTGTCGTTGTACAGATTTGAATGTGGTGCTTGCCCATCGGCTTGCGATTAAACATAGTGTAAAACGTGGCCACTTCATACACTCTCATAGTAGGCATTTTTAAAATCTCAGCAACCTTTAAAGGGAAAAATACAGAAATGAAAGTTAAGAAAGTGATTTTATAATTATTGATTCCTAGAATGGACTCCCATAGATACAATATTTCACTTAAGCAATAGTTTGTGCCAGAAATATGAAATAACAAAAACACAATGGAAATATTTGGTTCAGGCTTCTTCTGTGCAGATCATCCAATGGTGTTTCAGGACCATGACATTTCTTTGGATGGAAATGAGACTGTGGCCTCATCCACAAAATGGGTGGCCACTCTGCAAAAATTATTTTAGTCCAGAAGCACAACTTATAATCATGTATCACCCTATCTGACCTCAGTTGTAACAATACTCTATGTGAGCTCTAGGAATAGAGCTTTTCGAACTAGGCACAATTCAGTCCTTGGAATTTAGCGCTACATTCAACAATTTCAGATCATCAACAATTTAGATTTCTAGCATTTTCTGCAGTTTTTCCGCCTTAAATCCTGTATCAGAGATGTGCCTACACAGCTCTGGCAGTCTGGAAACTGATAGTCAGTGTGTACTCAGTGGGGTAAAGGTCCCATTTCTATGTGTATGAAGCTATAATTGTTTCTATCCTTCTGTGCAAATGCACTAGCCAGAAACATTAAAGTAATTTATCTGTACAGATGTTACCTATCATGCTGAATAGGTCCAGATATTACTACTTTGTGACACCTTTTACTTCCCATCAATTTAAACAAACATTTTAACTAAAAGGCATACTGGGTAGCAAGGGGGAGAGGACCACACAAGGATAAAGGAGGGAATTTGTGCTTGGACTTGGATGTAGGCAAGGTACCAAACGAGTACTTTGTATCAGTGTTCACTAAGGAGACAGACATGGAGGACAGTGGGGGAGTAAGAACAGAGCAATGTGGGGTATACTATACGCTAGGGCATATCAAGAGCAAGGAAATGTTGGGTCTCTTGAAGAGCACCAAGGTGGATAAGTCCCCAGTGTCTGATGAGGCAAGAAAATAGATTACTAGGGCCTTGACTGATATTTGTATAATCTCTAGCAAGTTCCAGGAGAACTGGAGAGTTACTATTGTTGTTTTTTTCTTTGTTTAAAAAGGAAAGTAAGGATAATTCCAGAAATTATAACTGTTGAGCCTCAGTGGCAGTGAAGGTACTAGAGTGCTTTCTTAAGAATAAGATTTATCCACATTTGGAATATAATAATTAGAGACAGTGAGCATGGTTATGTGAGGGGCAGGTCATTCTTACAAATTTAAGATTGAGTTTGCTCAGGACATGATAAAAGTGACTGAGTGTTGGGCAGTGGATGCTGTCCACATGGATTTTGATAAAGGCATCTGACAAGGTCCTTCCTGGTAAGCTGAAAATTAAGATGCATGGGATCCAGGGTGACGGTAGTTTGGAAGACAGGATAGCAGTGGAGAGGTATCATTCTGTTCTGTTCTGCAGGGATCAGTGCTTCAGTTCCTGCTGAAGTCAGACATTTTCCACATCTATATACTTAAGTCTGATCTTGTATGTGGATGTATTTGTTTGTGTGTGTATTTGTTTGTTTGTGTGTAATCACATCTTCTCGAAAAAAACGACGTGCTAGCGGTAACATTTTTACATATTCCGGTAGAGGTTTTTCCCGTGGAGTCCGAAATCGCCTTATCTGAAAATTTCATGCTTTATTTCTCGAGTTATTACTGAAAATTTTCAAAAATCTGACAAGACTCTGAATTTGAAACCGACTGTCTTTCGCTGATGACGTCACAATGGGTCTGCTGCGCCGGCCGTCTTCCTCGCGCTGTGAGTGGCGTCGCCCCCCCCGCCCACCTCTCCCTTCTCCCCCCGGTATTCAAAAGACGCAGCCGGAGATGGTCGGGCCCTGCACTGAAGCAGCCGAACTCGCAGTCCTTTCGTTGACCCCCGCCCGTTCGCTGGCCGACCGCGCCACTCCTCCCCCCTCCCCTCTCTCCCTCTGCCCCTCTCTCTCTCCCTCTGCCCCCTCTCTCTCTCTCTCTGCCCTCTCTCTCTCTGTGCCTCTCTCTCTCTCTGCCCCCTCTCCCTCTCTCTGCCCCCCTCTCTCTCTCTGCCTCTCTCTCTCTCTCTGCCCCCCTCTCTCTCTGCCCCTCTCTCTCTCTCTACCTCTGCCCCCTCTCTCTCTCCCCCCCCCTCTCTCTCTCTCTCTGCCCCCCCTCTCTCTCTCTCTCTGCCACCCTCTCTCTCTGCCCCCCCCCTCTCTCTGCCCCCTCTCTCTCTCTCTCTCTCTCTGCCCCCCCCTCTCTGCCCGATCTCTCTCTCTGCCTCCCCTCTCACTCTCTCTGCCCCCCCTCACACTCTCTCTGCCCCTCCTCTCACTCTCTCTCTGCCCCACTCTCGCTCTGCCCCACTCTCTCTCTGCCCCCCCCCCTCTCTCTCTGCCCCCTCTCTCTCTCTCTCTCTCTCGCTCTGCCCCACTCTCTCTCTGCCCCCCCCCATCTCTCTCTCTCTGCCCCCCCTCTCTCTCTCTGCCCCCCCCTCTCTCTCTCTGCCCCCCCTCTCTCTCTCTGCCCCCCCCTCTCTCTCTGCCCTCTCTCTCTCTCTGCTCCCTCTCTAGACACGCCTGCGAGTTGGGGGCTATGCGTGAGTGGATATGACGGGGATGGGGTAAAAGGAGCGAATGAATAATATTAATATAATATCATAGGGGGTGGTTAGTGTGTGTGTGGGGGGGTTGGTTAGTGTGTGCATGAAGCCGCAGCCTCCCCTCGCAGCGCATTGAGGGGACGGGACCCAACGGGTCCCACTTGGTCTAGTATCTTTATAAAAGTGAGGAAAGAAGCACAGCATGCAAATCAAAGAACTTCCATAAATCATTGTTCACCATATTTTGAAAAACTGTCAAGGCTTTGGGAAAATTTAATGCACGTTTTTGTATACTAACAATACCTAGTACAAAAGTGTACTAACAGTAAAGGATTTTGATAATGGAAGACAAATTATTCCTATAGATTGCTAATAATTTGACATTAAATTGGTAAATATATTTGGGAGAGGGAGTGGAATGATGTTAAAGCAATTTATGATATGGAATGTGCAGCCTACGGCAGTGGGAGCTGATTCAATTCTAATATAATGGAAATATTTGCAGGTCAATGTGGAAAGAGCGTGGGTTGGTATTGCTCCTTTGATGAACTGACACCAGCACAATAAGCTAAATAGCTGCCTTCTACCTGGTGAGATTTTATTATTTTTCCTCAAGGACATTCCAAGGCAATGGATGATGGCAAATGCTGCAAATAACTAGATTCTGGCCAGATGGAACAAACTATATAAATAATTGAACCTTCTATGGAATAATATAACCATTAAAATCTGTAGTTCTGTGTGTGTGTTTAAGAACCATTTTTAGCATCCAAAGGTCTGGTTATTTAAGAATAAGATGACAAAACCAGTAAATTATTAACATTAATGCTATTGGTACCATTAGACTTGTTGCTTATTTTAATAAATGTTGTTTCACTGAGAACGTGAAATAAAGAGTAGAGTGCCTGGCCCTCAAGCCTGCAATGCCATTCAATATGATCATAGTTGATCAATTCTGGGCCTCAACTCCTTCGTCAGTTCTGTCAGTCCCCCCCCCCCCCCCCCCCCCCCCCCCCCCCCAGTCCTCAATTGTTCAATCTTTCATGATTATATGGAGATAGAGTCACACAGCATGGAAACAGGCCCTTCGGCCCAACTTACCCACGCTGACCAAGATGCCCCCATCTCCGACAGTCCCATCTGCCTGCGTTTAGCCCATATCCCTCTAAAGCTTTCCTATCCACGTACCTGTCCAAATGTCTTTTAAATGTTGTTATCGTGCCTGCCATAGCCACCTCCTCTGACAGTCTGAAGAAGGGTTTCGGCCCGAAACGTCGCCTATTTCCTTCGCTCCATAGATGCTGCTGCACCCGCTGAGTTTCCCCAGCAATTTTGTGCACCTCCTCTGACAGTTTGTTCCATATACCCCCATCCTCTTTCTGAGAATGTTTATATTCTAATAAACATAGAACGTACAACTATGTTCCATATTCAATGATTATTGCCCATCTTCTCGTTACCTCCAATGATCTAACCTCCACAACCCATAAGGGAGAGAACACTAGAAATTTACCAAACCGCGAAGATAAATTCCTAAGCAAAGTTAATTTTGTAGCCATCTCCTTATAGGACAGGAAGGCACTACAACGGGTGGTGAAAACCGCGCAGCACATCATCGGTGCCCCGCTCCCTGCCATGGATGCCCTCCACCGAAAACGGTGTCTGAGACGGGCTGGGAAGATCATTAAAGACCCCTCCCACCCCAACCATGGACTGTTTGCCCTCCTCCCATCAGGGAGGCGGTACAGGAGCCTCAGGTCTCGTACCAGTAGGATGAGGAACAGCTTCTACAATTATACCATCACATTGCTGAACTCGGAGTCCCGCCGATAGATTTCTCCGGTCCCTCCGTCCCCATTATTTAATTATTCTGTATTTTTGATTATTCTGTATCTTCTTTTTTTTAAATTTCTATATGCACTACTACTACTACGGACTGACGCAAAACTGCATTTCGTTGTACCCATACTTAGTATTTGTGCAATGACATTAAAGTTGAATTGAATTATAGCAATGTTCTTTTGTTCAAGACTCTCCCACCAGTGGAAAATCTCAATGTTTATTCTGTGGTAGCCTCTTGCGATCTTGTTTGTTTCAATAGGTTCCCCCTGCATTGTTCCAAACTCCAAAGAATGCAGATCCCGTTTTGTTTAATCGCTCATAATGGGACAACTCTCTCATCCCAGGAGTTAGCCTAGCCTGGACTATTTCCATTGCTAGTGTATCTTTCCTTTAAATATGCGGGACCCGGAGCTGAGACTGCGGGACCCAGAGCTGGGGCAGCGGCCCGGAGCGGAGACTGCGGGACCTGGAGCTGATTCAGCGGGGCTCGGAGCTGAGACTGCGGGACCCGGAGCGGAGACTGCGGGACCCGGAGCTGGGGCGGCTGCCCGGAGCTGATGCCGTGGCGGGCCGTCTAGGAGCGGAGACGGCGTTCCGCACGGGGTTCCGCTGGACTGGAGAGCGGCATCTCCAGCCTGGATCGATCGCCTCAGCGCAGAGAGAGAACAAGGAGGGAAGAGACGGAGACTAAGACTTTGCCTCCATCACAGTGAGGATGTGCTTGGTGAACTCACTGTGGTGGATGTTTAATTTGTGTTTATTGTATGTTTTGTTTTTATTGGTTCTGTGTATGACTGCAGGCAACATAATTTCGTTCAGACCGAAAGGTCTGAATGACAATAAAGGAATCTAATCTAATCTAATAAGACCGTGCATAGAAATCCCAGGTATGGCCTCAAGAACGCTGTATACAATTGTAACAATACTTCCCCATTTCTCCAAACTCTAACTGCCTTACAATAAAGATAAATGTGCCTGTTGTCTGCATAACTGGGTCTCTGTCAATGTCAAGCTCGAAGGTCAAAACAACAGATGCAGTTTGTACTGAAAACAAAATTGCACTTTGCTGGATCAGAAGACCAAGAATGTGCCTGACTAGATTTGAAATGGTGCCACACAACACATGGCTGATATTTCGTTTTTTTTAGTTTAGAGATACAGCGTGGAAACAGGCCCTTTGTCCCAACGGGACCGCGCCGACCAGCGATCCCCCCACACTAACACTATCCTCCACACACTAGGGACAAATTTTACATTTACCAAGCCAATTAACCTACAACCCTGTACGTCTTTGGAGTGTGGGAGGAAACCGAAGATCTCAGGAAAACTTACGCAAGTCATGGAGAGAACGTACAAACTCCACACAGACAACACCCGTGGTCGGGATCGAACCCGGGTCTCCGGCGCTGTATTCGCTGTAAGGCTGCAACACTACTGCTGCACCACCGTGACCATATTGTTGTGCATTATGCATGCAGTTTCCAAGCTTATTTAAGTAAGTAAGTTTATTGGCCAAGTATTCACATACAAGGAATTTGCCTTGGTGCTCCGCACACAAGTAACAACATGACATACAGTGACAGTTACGAATGACTCAGAAAACATTAAACATTAATAATAATAAACATTTCTGAGTAATTCTACAGGACCATCACATTAAAGATCTTTCACCAAAAACTGTAGCCTTCTTTGAAAAGGTATAAAGAAGGCATCACAACTGAAGAAAAACAATGAAGGACACAACAGAGAAATGGCAGATGGTAAGAATTACAACATGAATGCAAATGGCATTTACTAAGTTTGGCACCCTTTCAATAATTCTGATAATACAGCTGCTCCTCAACCTACGATGGGGTTACGTTCTGATAAACCCATCGAAAACCGAAAATATCGCAAGTCGAAAACGCATTTAATACATTGTAATCACGTGACCAGAAGTGACGTGCAGCTCGCTGCCGTTGCCGAGCGTTTGCCGATCGTAAAGTTAAAATATCACATGTCGAAGCATTGTAAATCGGGGAGCACCTGTACAACCTGAGCAACACTAAATAGTTTTAAGGCCTCTCAATCAGTAGAAAGGAATTATTTATCCACAGACCCATTTATCGATTTGTATTTAAAAAGAACATAATTGTTGACTAAGCATAAAAATGGAAAGGATTTATTTGAATATATCTCTGTAATTTTCAAGTACTAATGTAAAGAGATACGGTTGGTCCTCAAGTAGAGTATTGAACTGAGGGAAGGCTAATTTCATCAGCATACGGGCTCCTAGCAAAAGAAGACTGGGAATAGATGCTTGCAGGTACAATGACAGTTGACAAGCAGGAGTCTGTTAAAGAGAGTCACATGCATTCAGGGCCAGCATGTTCCAGCAAGGGTGAAAGGTAAGGATGGCAAGATTATGGGTATTGAAGGTTTGATCTGGGGATTTAAAAAAACAAAGTAGATGGCAGCTCTAAGCATCTGGAATCAAGAGTGTCTCCTGGGGAATGTAAACTGTAGAAGACAATTTAAGAAAATTAGGTACAAAGAGATTATGAAATATGCTTGGCAAGTAAGATTAAGAAGAACCAAAAGAAATACAATAAATCAAGAGCAACAGAAAATAGTGGGACTGCTTTGGGACCAAGGGGATAATGTTTGGTGTGAGGCAATTGTGACCAAGGTCCTAAATGAATACTCTCATCTGTATTCCCGAAAGAGGACCTGAAAGATCGTGAGTTCAGGGAGGAGCACATGGATTGCCTGGAGCAGGAGGTGGTGTTAGATGTCATAGGATGGTTAAAGAGTTAATAAATATACAGGCTCTGATGAGATCTATCTCAGGTTGCTATGGTAAGTAAGCGAGGAGATAGCTGGGGTGCTGACAGATTTTTTTTGTTAGCTACAGGCAAGGTGCCAGAAGACCAGAGGATAGCTAATGTTTTCTTTCTTTAAAAAGGGCAGCAGTCATAAGCCAGGTAACTACAGGCTGGTAAACCGTGTCTTACCGTAAGAGAAATTGTCAGAGAAAATCCTGAGGGATAACATTTATGTACATTGGAAAGGCAGAAGTTGATCAGGATATCAATCTTGATTGATCCTAGTTGACCAGGATAGTCGGCTTTGAGTGGGGGTGAATCCTGTCTGGCTCATTTGTATTTTTTAGGGTGTCTCCGTGAGTGGGATGGCAGTTAGGACAGTGATAAGCTCCTCCTGCAGGATTTGGGAGGTGAAGAAATCTTCCAGTGTCCCTGCTGACTACACATGTGGGAAGTGTGTCCAGCTGCAGATCCTGAATGATCGCATGAAAGAAATGGAGCAGGATGAACTCAGGATCACCTGGGATGCTTGGTTTGGCAATTTGAACGTCCAGGAGCGGAAAAGAATGCAGAAAGTTGTGACCACCGCCCAGTCCATTATCGGCTCTGACCTCCCCACCAACGCAGGGTCATAGACGTTGTCTATATAGATTTTAGTAGGGCATTTCACAAGGTCCCACATGATAGAATGGTCCAGCGGTTAGGAAGCACATGGAAATCAAGGCGAGCTGGCTAACTGGATCCAAAATTAGCTTGGTGATAAGAGGCAGAGAGCAGTGGGAGGATGCTTTTCGGACAAGATGACTGTGACAGGTAGTGTACTGCAGGGACTGGAGTGTGTCTTTTGGTTGTGATAAACAATAACTTAAATGTGAATGTAAGAGGTATGATTAGTAAGTTTATGGATGATATGAAAATTTGTAGATAGTGTAGGCTGTCTAAGGTTATACCTTCAGATGAAAAGTTAGGTGGACAATTGGCAATGGAATTTAGTCCCGACAAGTGTGAAGTGATGCATTTTAGGAAATCAACTTGGGGTAGGATATATACAGTACATGGTAGGATGCCAGGGAATGTTGATGAACTGAGGGATCTTGTGGTTCAACTACATTGTTCCCACTCATAACACAGGTAGGATGGTGAAGAAAACATGTGGTATGCTTGCCTTCATTGGTTAGGGAATAGAAATATGAAAGATGAGACATTATATAGTAACTTCACAAAACACTGGTTAGACCATACTTGGGTGTTCAATTTTGGCCAACACATTGTAGGAAGAATGTCATTGTACAGCAGAGAACTAGAATGTTACCTGAACTGAAGTACATTACAAATAGGGAGGGATTAGTCACACCATCAGTTTATACAGCATGGAGACAGGTCCCATGTGTTTATTGTGTTTGAAACCCACATCATTTAGTACTTATTCTACCACAAACATCTGATCACGCTTTATTTACCTTGTTCATTGCTGAGAGGGGCAGCCAACCATTTTGTCTCTGTGCCAGATCCAGCACTGGGATTACGGCAGCTGATTGATGTCCTTCTGGATAGCTATCAATTATAACCTCGAGTCGCTGCAAAAATGAATATTAGAAGAAAAGTAAGTTTGTGTTTTGCTAACCATGACTAAAATTACAAACACTTTACACAGATTTCCAAACAGTCAGGAGAAATTAGAACATAGACACTAAACTGCATAGAAACGACTGATGTTGAACAAAGTACCTGTGGAATAATGAAATATGTCATCACATCTGCACTATTGAGCTTTAAAATTTAGTTGTAATATTGGAAAAAGAATGGAACTACTTTAATTTAACAGACTCCATTTAAGGTCACAGGTAGATAGGGTTGTCAAAAAGGCTTTTGGCACATTGGCTTCTTCACTCTGCATCAGTCAGAGTGAAGAAGGGTCTCGACCCAAATCATCACCGATTCCTCTCCAGAGATGCTGCTTGTCCCGCTGAGTTACTCCAGCATTTTGTATCTATCTACTGAGTTTAGAAGTTGGGAGATCTTGTTACAGTTGTGTAAGACATTGTATTGTGTTCACTTTTGGTCACCATGTTGTAAGAAAGATGTTGTCAAGCTGGAAAGGGTGCAGAAAAGATTCACGAGGATGTTGCCAGGACTGAGCTATAGGGAGAGGTTGAGCTGGCTAGAACTTTACTCCTTAATGCACAGGAGAATGAGGGATGAATATATAGAGGTGTACAAAATCATAAGAGGAATAGATCGGGTTAATCAAGAGTCTTTTGCCCAGAGTAGGGGAATCGGAAACCAGAGGGCATAGGTTTAAAGTGAGTAGGGGATAGATTGAATAGGAACCTGAGGGGTAACTCTTTTACACAAAAGGAATATGGAACGAGCTGCAGAAGGAGGGAGTTGAGGCAGGTACTAACATAACATTTAAGAGACATTTGGAGAGGTACATGGCTAGGATCAAAATGTTTAAGAAGGAACTGATGATGCTGGAAAATCGAACGTAGCCAAAAGTGCTGGAGAAACTAAGCGGGTGCGGCAGCATATATGGAGCGAAGGAAATGGGCAACGTTTCTGGCCGAAACGTTGCCTATTTCCTTCGCTCCATAGAGGCTGCCGCACCCGCTGAGTTTCTCCAGCACTTATGTCTACCATGGATAGGATCAGTTTGGAGGTTATGGGCCAAGTGTGGGGTGGTGGGACTAGTGTACATGGGGCATGTACATGGCGAAAGTTGAGCCAAGCGGCCTGTTTCCACACTTTAAGGCTCTGTCATTAAGGTTGCATAGTTCAATTTCATTCTACTCACAAAATCACCAATCTACATTTAATGATGCTGCCCCAAGTCAGCCACTTTGGGCCAAGAATGACTCATTGATGTGGATGAGAACTGGCTGACAGACAGGAAGCAAAGAGTAGGAGTAAACGGGTCCTTTTCAGAATGGCAGGCAGTGACTAGTGGGGTACCGCAAGGCTCAGTGCTGGGACCCTAGCTATTTACAATATATATTAATGATCTGGATGAGGGAATTGAATGCAACATCTCCAAGTTTGCGGATGACACGAAGCTGGGGGTCAGTGTTAAGAGGAGGATGCTAAGGAGGCTGCAAGGTGACTTGGATAGGTTGGGCGAGTGGGCAAATGCATGGCAGATGCAGTATAATGTGGATAAATGTGAGGTTATCCACTTTGGTTGCAAAAACAGGAAAGTAGACTATTATCTGAATGGTGGCCGATTAGGAAAAGGGGAGATGCAACGAGACCTGGGTGTCATGGTACACCAGTCATTGAAAGTAGGAATGCAGGTGCAGCAGACAGTGAAGAAAGCGAATGGTATGTTAGCATTCATAGCAAAAGGATTTGAGTATAAGAGCAGGGAGGTTCTACTGCAGTTGTACAGGGTCTTGGTGAGACCACACCTGGAGTATTGCGTACAGTTTTGGTCTCCTAATCTGAGGAAAGACATTCTTGCCATAGAGGGAGTACAGAGAAGGTTCACCAGACTGATTCCTGGGATGGCAGGACTTTCATATGAAGAAAGACTGGATAGATTCGGCTTGTACACGCTAGAATTTAGAAGATTGAGGGGGGATCTTATAGAAACTTACAAAATTCTTAAGGGGTTGGACAGGCTACATGCAGGAAGATTATTCCCGATGTTGGGGAAGTCCAGAACTAGGGGTCACAGTTTAAGGATAAGAGGGAAGTCTTTTAGGACCGAGATGAGAAAATCATTTTTTACAGAGAGTGGTGAATCGGTGGAATTCTCTGCCACAGAAGGTAGTTGAGGCCAGTTCATTGGCTATATTTAAGAGGGAGTTAGATGTGGCCCTTGTGGCTAAAGGGATCAGGGGGTATGGAGAGAAGGCAGGGATGGGATACTGAGTTGGATGATTAGCCATGATCATATCGAATGGCGGTGCAGGCTCGAAGGGCCGAATGGCCTACTCCTGCACCTATTTTCTATGTTTCTATGTTTCTATTTCCATTTCAGTTCTGTTGGTTCTGAGGTATCCCAGGAGCCTGTCACAGATAAGTTGGGGACATTGCATGTTCCTTTGGTTATCTGCACGTAGTATTGGAATGGTCCTATCAGAGCCTCTCGGCCAAGTTTTTTCCTGCATGCTTTTCCTCCACTGAGTGAGTAGTTACAGGCTAGGGATTCACACCTGTCAGTAAGGATATTCCATTTTATTAAGAAGTTTCTTTTTTTTTTAAATCTCTCCCCCTGATTGAACTCGAACTAGAGTACTAGTCAGGATAAGACACAAAATGCTGGAATATCTCACCGGGTCAGACAGCATCTCTGGAGAAAAGGAAATGGCGACGTTTCGGGTCGAGACCCATCTTCAGACTTGGGAATGTGTTGTCCAACATGTTAATGATATGGCGTGCTCACTAGAGTTGGATAAACCCGATCAGAACATTGACGCCGAGTGTGAACTTTGGTTTATCTTGCCAAATTATATGATTGATTTTGAGGTGCCTTTATTTCTCGAGTGCTTTGAGATATTCTCTTGGTTGTAAATGACCCTGGAATCCCAGAGGATGGGGGAAGTCACTGAGCAAGGTAAATCATTAACAGTGACATTCGTGAAACCCTGGGCTCAGAAAACTCTTTTTCTTAGTTGAAGCCTGAGGCAGCACAAGGGAAGCAGTGGTTACTAGTGTCTGGTTTTGCCAAACAATTGCTCTTGAAGTGCTCAGATCCACATTTTTTTCCAGCACCATTATCACTCTGAGCGAGGATCTTTTGAATTTACAGATGCTTTAAATGTAGATGAAAAGATTAATTATACAACAGTGAAGAAGTCCATGATCATTTGTACATGAGCCTCCAAGTTGCAACATAAGCAATCGACACCTACACACCATTTTGATGACAGTGCTTCCAATGAGATTTGTTCTAGAGTGGAGACAACAGAAGTTGAACAAGTTCTGTGTTGATTAATTCCACTCCAGATGGAATGCAGCATCCAAGTAAAATATAGCAGAACCGAGACTAATAATGAACTAATTACTGGCACTTAACAAGTGCTTGGAAAGGGATGGTGGGAGCAAGGCAGCCCATCCTGTGCAGAAACATAATTGGAATAGCTGCTAGTGGTTCACAAGACATACAAGGCTAGATGTGCTCCTAACTTTTCACTACCTTCAAACGTTAAACATTTGATAGGCGTACTCTTCACTAACCACAATATCTGAAATTCAAAACTATCCAAATCAAGCAGCCCAGCCGAGTTAATCAATGCCCTAATTACCCCTCCATCACCAGCACACGGCGACTGCCGTGTGCATCTCTGGGGAAACTCTGCCTCCAACTCTCAAACAAACAACCTCCAACGCAAAGAAATTAATTCAATAATCCCATGGAACAATTATGTGTAAGTATGCCTAAATTACACATCATCCTGACATGAACCATCACCATTTCTATGTCTGAATAATGGACTCGCTTCCAACAATTATGGAAATACCTTAAGAGAAGAACTGAAGCAATTCAAGATGGCAATAGATGCGGGTGCAAAATATTCCTGATCTTTGTCTCAAAGCACATCATCCAATAGAAATGAAGGACAAGAGAAGTGTTTTTACATTACAAATAGTGAAAGGCTTGGATAGAGTGGATGTGGATAGAGTGGATGTCGATGGCGGAGTAAACTTGATGGGCTAAATGGTCTAATTCTGCTTCTATCACTTATGACATGACATTTGAAAACACAATTCCATACAAACCAATTATTTTTGATTTTGTGATGTTCAATGTGTAGAAAAACAATATTGTTCAGAGAGTAATTCAACCAATTACTTTCAAATCCAGTCAGTACTGCTAAGATAACCTAGATCTACAAAGACCTTCCCAATTTCCAAACAATAATGACTGATATAAAAGTTTGTAATCCATTAGTTACCAAAGATTTGTATACATAAAACATGGGCGAGGCCTTAACGTTCCCTGATATTAAAGCAAAATGCTAACTTAGAGTGTAAATATCTGTCAAATGAAATCCCTTTTTTTTTTTTTTTTTAAGTAAATGGAAATAGGCTTCTAATAATATACACAATTTCCATGGCACAACTTTGTTTCACCTCCAGAAAGTAATGTTCAAACTTCACTTTCCTCCTCCCTTTTTGCACCAAATAAAAGGTATGAATTTCATCAGCCGAGGCAAAGCCAACATGTCCATAAGTCACAAAGTCATCTTGATATCAATTAAAACAATTTTACCACTACATACTTTCTCTCAATGAATTTTGTCAAGACTCCTTCCTGGGACACCTAAAGTTAAAAAAAAGTAACAAACATAACAATTTTCTTACCTTGTAATTTTCTGGTGTGAAATCAAAGGGTGTTTCATCATTGTTGTCAGGCGTATCCCTATGCTAAGAAGGAAAACAGATTTAAAATATGCAATAAGGAAAGCAGCCCAATAGAAATATAAATCCATTGCATTACGGGTCTAATTAACATCTTGCACCAGCAGTTTGTAGGCAATGCTCTCCACTAATTTCAAATACCTGCCAACTGATAACAAGAATTCCCCCCCTCCCTATCCCTTTCAGAAATCCAACTGAGGTAAGGTCATCAAGGTGATTCACCACCCATTTACATAAACCAAGAGAACACGGATAATGCTAATCAGAGACAATGTTTTCAGAACAAGTGAGTATGTTCTCTACAGACTGCTCCCAGAGACAAACACTGAAATAAACACCAACTGCTGCTATAAGATTGTCCAGGCCTATAGGCTCAGGGCTGCACTTAAGTGTGAAACCACCACTGCAAATGCTCTTTTGGGGTAAAGCCACACTTGGGAGTCCTCCTACCAGGACTGTAGAAGCCATCCTTTAAAATAAAATCTAACTGTTCAAATGAATGTAAAGAAAATCTATGTCATGCTAATGCATTATAAATTGAATGATATTCAGATTGAGAATAGCAACATATTGTGTTATATTAAAGACTCTGAGCATTCAGCTACCATTACTTTATTTCTACGGTCCACTTCCAGTCTCAAATTCCTGCTTTGGCTTTGTTCAACAAAAACCTTGAACAAAACCAGTATTTCTTCTACAACCTAAAAGCGGCCTTGTTTAACACTCATTTGTCTCTCAACCTTTGGATGTCACAAGGTGCATCATCGGCAGTTTAATTATTGTCCGCAACTAAATTGCATATAGTTAATGTCCGCCTTTATCAACATTGTGTGTTCTGGCTGTTTAACTGAGAAAGATTTAATTTCAATTGAAAAATCAAAGTGAAAAGCAACTAATTGATCCTGAACAGAACTGAAAACCCATACATGCCACTATGCTGCTCTTGTGTCAGAAGAGCGGTCCCGACCCAAAACGCGACCTGTCCATGTTCTCCAGAGATGTTGCCCGACCTGCCGAGTTACTCCAGCACTTTGTGTTCTTTTGCGTAAACTCCACTTCTTCAGCATAAACAAGATTCACAATTTTCACAAAAACACAGATGTCTAATTCCAATCTTGCCTGTACCTCTGCAGAGATGATGGAGTATGGAAGTGAATACAGCAATCACTTTAATGTTGCCTTTGAAGCCTAAGCTCAATCCTATATCACTTGCGAGTGGGCCATATCACCACTTATTCCCACATCTTCCCACATCAATATTCAGTATGCAATGCAGAGGTTTCTAACAATCCTTGACCTGAGCAATGTTTTTCCATGGTTTTGTCCTTCATTATTTCTGCTGCCTGCTTCAGCCCTTTCACATCTCTGCTACACTCCACAAACTTGCACAATACCATTGAAATATGAAATACTTTGAAGGGGCTTGGCCGTGCAAAGCTCCCTTGAAGGAGAGTATGTAACTTGTGGGGGTGGGTGGTAATTGTTGCAATTGGTGACGAGGAGGTGGGGGAAGAGGAGAGAGTTGGGCACACGAGGAATTTCCATCACTGGAATTCTCTACTTGAAGCTGTGGAAGATTGATCATTAATTAAATGGAATTGAGAAAGCAGCATACTGGCATGCGCCTCACAGCTCCAGCAACTCCACTTCATCCTGACTTCAAGTGCTGCTTGTGTGGTGTCTGTGACTGTGTGGGTTTCCTCCCACAACCCAATGATATGCTGGCTGCTAGGTTAATTGGTGGGTGGTAGAAGAATCAGTGAGAGTTAATGAGAATGTTAGAGGTAAATCAGTTTTGCCGGTGAACGGAATTGATGAGATTCGAGTTGTCACTGAAGGGGGGCATTTGGTCTATCAAGTTGTGAAAAAAATACAACAAGTTTTGAAATCCTGGGCAATTAGGTGGCAAGGTAGAGATGAGGAGAAAGATCAAATTATAGAATAGGAATAAAGGCAATTCAATTTCTTATTGAAGATATACACAAAATGCAGGAGTAACTCAGCAGGACAGACAGCATCTCTGGAGAGAAGGAATGGGTGGTGTTTCGGGTCGAGACCCTTCTTCAGACCAGTTCAATTTCTTATGGTTTTTTGGGGCTACGTTCGCCACAAACTGGATTTCTTAACTTTTACATTTGTCTTTTCCCTTTCAAAAGCCTCCTCACCATCCCAACTCTTCTTGCATAGCTTCCAGGCAGCTACAGTGCCCTCCATAATGTTTGGAACAAAGACCCATCATTTATTTATAGAAACATAGAAAATAGGTGCAGGAGTAGGCCATTCGGCCCTTCGATCCTGCACCACCATTCAATATGATCATGGCTGATCATCCAACTCAGTATCCTGTACCTTCCTTCTCTCCATACCCCCTGATCCCACAAGGGCCACATCTAACTCCATCTTAAATATAGCCAATGAACTGGCCTCAACTACCTCCTGTGGCAGAGAATTCCACAGATTCACCGCTCGGTCATCTCGGTCCTAAAATCTACCCTCTTATCCTTAAACTGTGATCCCCTTGTTCTGGACTTCCCCAACATCGGGAATAATCTTCCTGCATCTAGCCTGTCCAACTCCTTAAGAATTTTGTAAGTTTCTATAAGATCCCCCTCAATCTTCTAAATTCTAGCGAGTACAAGCCGAGTCTATCCAGTCTTTTTTCATATGAAAGTCCTGCCATCCCAGGAATCAGTCTGGTGAACCTTCTCTGTACTCCCTCTATGGCAAGAATGTCGTTCCTCAGATTAGGAGACCAAAACTGTACGCAATACTCCAGGTGTGGTCTCACCAAGACCCTGTACAACTGCAGTAGAACCTCCCTGCTCTTATACTCAAATCCTTTTGCTATGAATGCTAACATACCATTCGCTTTCTTCACTGCCTGCCGCACCTGCTTGCCTACTTTCAATGACTGGTGTACCATGACACCCAGGTCTCGTTGCATCTCCCCTTTTCCTAATCGGCCACCATTCAGATAATTTGCCTCTGTACTCCACAATTTGAGATTTGTAATAGAAATAATCACATGCGGGTAAAGTGCATATTGTCAGATTTTAATAAAGGGTATTTTTATATATTTTGGTTTCACCACGTAAAAATTACAGCAATGTTTATACATAGTCCCCCCCCTCATTTCAAGGCACCATAATGTTTGTGACACCGCAATGTCATGTAAATAAAAGTAGTCATGTTTAGTATTTTGTTGCATACCCTTTGAATGCAATAACTGCTTGAAGTCTGCGATTCATGGACATCACCAGTTGTTGGGTGTCTTCTCTGGTTTTGGGGGCTATTCCCCTTCAGTTTTCTCTTCGGCATATAAAAGGCATGCTCAGTTGGGTTCAGATCGGGTGATTGACGAGCATTTTTTAGCTTTGAAAAACTCCTTTGTTGCTTTAGCAGTATGTTTGGGATTATTGTCTTGCTGTAGAATGAACCACCGGCCAATGAGTTTTGAGGCATTTGTTTGAACTTGAGCAGATAAGTAAGTTTATTGGCCAAGTATTCACATACAAGGAATTTGCCTTGGTGCTCCGCCCACAAGTAACAACATGACATACAGTGACAGTTACGAATGACTCAGAAAACACTAAACATTAATAATAATAAAACATTAATGATAAAACACCATTGATCAAGCATGTAAACCAACAAAATACCAGATCAAAGGGAGGCTACAGATTTTTGGCTGTTGAGTAGAGCAACTACTCGTGGATAAAAACTGTTTTTATGTCTGGCTGTGGCAGCTTTGACAGTCCGGAGTCGCCTTCCAGAGGGAAGTGATTCAAAGAGTTTGTGGCCAGGGTGAGAGGGGTCAGAGATGATCTTGCCCGCTCGCTTCCTGGCCCTTGCAGTGTACAGTTCATCAATGGAGAGAAGGTTGCAGCCAATAACCGTCTCTTCTGATCGGACGATTCGCTGCAGCCTCCAGGTGTCGTGCTTGGTGGCTGAGCCAAACCAGACCCTGATGGAGAAGGTGAGAACAGACTCTACGATGGCCGTGTAGAATTGGACCATCATTGCCTGTGGCAGATTGTGCTTCCTCAGCTGCCGTAGGAAGTACATCCTCTGTTGTGCCTTTTTGACTGTGGAGTCGATGGTAGCCCTCCCCACTTAAGGTCCTTGGAGATGATGGTTCCCAGGAACTTAAAAGACTCCACAGATGTGACTGTGGTGTTGTTGATGGTGAGTGGGGTGAGCTCTCCTAAAGTCAACAATCAATTCCACTGTCTTAAGAGCATTGAGCTCTAGGTTGTTGCAACGGCACGAGGACGCCAGCTGTGACTTCCTGTCTGTAGGCAGATTCCTCCCCATCCTGGATCTGTCCAATCAGGGTTGTGTCATCCGCAAACTTGAGAAGCTTGACAGAGGTGGCTGTAGAGGTGCAGTCGTTGGTGTAGAGAGAGTAGAGGAGAGGAGAGAGTTCGCAGCCTTGCGGTGCTCCTATGCTGAGCGTTTGCGGGTCCGAGATGTGCTTTCCCAGCCTTACATGCTGCTTCCTGTCTGTCAGGAAGCTGGTGATCCACCGACAGAGGGGTCCAGGCACAGTTAACTCAGAAAAGTTTGGAGTGTAGTAGCTCTGGCACAATGGTGTTGAATTCAGAGCTAAAATCAACAAACAGGATCCTCGCATAGGTCCCTGGTGGTCTAGGTGTAGGATGAAGTGCAGGCCTAGGTTGACTGCATCATCCACAGATCTATTGGCCCGATATGAAAACAGCAGAGGGTCTAGCGGGGGGTTTGTGATCGTTTTCAGCTTGGCCAGCACAAGTCTTTCGAGTGTGTTCATGACTACAGAGGTCAGTGCGACAGGCCTGTAGTCATTAAGACAAGTAATCCTTGCCTTTTTGGGTACAGGGACAATAGTGGAGACTTTGAAGCAGGCAGGGACAGTACATGTTTGCAGGGACTGGTTAAAAATGTCTGTATAGGGGGGGGGGGGGGGTGGGGGGGGGGTTGAGGGGGGGGGGGGGGGGGGGGGGAGTTGAGGGGGGGGATGGGTGGATGGGGGGGAGGGGTTACCAGGGTTACATTTCTGATTTTCAAACCTGCAGTAAAACTCATTCAGGTTGTTGGTCAGCTGACAGTTGTCCAAAGAGGGGGGGGGGGGGGCTTTTCACTTGTAGCTGGTAATTTCTTGTAAGCCCTTCCAAACTTAAGAAGAGTCACTAGCTGAGAACTTGCTCCTCAACTGCTCAGAGTACCTTTCCTTGGCAGCTCTAATTCCTCTTCTCAGCTTGTACTTGGCCTGCCTGTAGAGGTCTGCATCGCTGCTCCTGTAGGCCTCCTCTTTAGACGGTTGGAACTGTCTGAGTTCTGCAGTGAACCAGGGCTTGTTGTTGTTGAACCATGTCCGGGTCTTAGTTGGAATGCAACTGTCCTCGTAAAAGCTGACATATGATGATACAGTGTCCGTATACTCATCGAGGCTTGTGGTTGCTTCCCTTGAACACATTCCAATCCGTGCAGTCAAAACAGGATTGCAGGTTCTCAATGCCGTCGCTTGTCCACCTTTTCGTTGTTCTGAACATAGGCTTAGCAGCTTTTAGTTTCTGCCTGTAGGTCGGAATAAGGCGAACTAAGCAATGATCAGAGAGACCCAGACCCGCCCGGGGAACAGAGCGACATGTGTTCTTGATTGACGTATAACAGTGGTCAAGTGTTCTCTCCCCTCTGGTGGGGCAGCTAACATGAAGTCTGTATTTTGGAAGGTCACGGCTGAGGTTAGCTTTGTTAAAATCCCCCAAAACAATGACCATGGAGTCCGGGAAGTCACTCTCTACCCTCATTACCTGGTCAGCGAGTTGCATTTGCGCCTCACGTACACAGGCTTGGGAGGGAATGTAAACTCCAGTGAGAACAAAGGAGTTAAATTACCTCGGAGAGTAGAAAGGTTTGCAGTTTATAAAGAGGGATTCTAGGTTGTGCCTATAGGATAGGATGTGTCTATACACTTCAGAATTCATTATGCTACTACCATCAGCAGTTGTATCATCAATGAAGATAAGTGAGCCAGTACCTTCAGCAGCAATACATGCCCAGGCC
Organism: Amblyraja radiata; assembly: GCF_010909765.2. Taxonomy (NCBI): domain Eukaryota; kingdom Metazoa; phylum Chordata; class Chondrichthyes; order Rajiformes; family Rajidae; genus Amblyraja; species Amblyraja radiata. The sequence goes on from NC_045959.1 coordinate 81,817,453, forward strand.
ATAACACCCCCCCCCCCCCCACTGTGTTTCACAGATGACGTGGTATGCTTTGGATCTTGGGCAGTTCCTTCTCTCCTCCATACTTTGCTCTTGCCATCACTCTGATATAAGTTAATCTTTGTCTTATCTGTCCGCAAGACATTTTTCCAGTACTGTGGTGGCTCTTTTAAGTACTTCTTGGCAAACTGTATGTAACCTGGCCATCCTATTTTTGCGGCTAACCAGTGGTTTGCATCTTGCAGTGCAACTGTATTTCTGCTCATGAAGTCTTCTGTGGACAGTGGTCTTTGACAAATCCACACCTGACTCCTGAATAATGTTTCTGATCTGCCGGACAAGTATTTGGGGATTTTTCTTTATTATAGAGAGAATTCTTCTGTCATCAGCTGTGGAGGTCTTTCTTGGCCTGCCAGTCCCTTTGCGATAATAAGCTCACCAGTGCTCTCTTCTTAATGATATTCCAAACAGTCGATTTTGGTAAGCCTAAGGTTTGGTTGATGTCTCTAACAGTTTTATTCTTGTTTCTCAGTCTCATAATGGCTTCTTTGACTTTCATTGGCACAATTTGGTCCTCATGTTGATAAACAGCAATAAAAGTTTCCAAAGGTGATGGAAAGACTAGATGCTGAGAGCTCTTTTATACCTGCATCAAGGAGGTAATTAAACACACCTGAGCAATGACAAACATCTGTGAAGCCATGTGTCCCAAACATTATGGTGCTCTGAAATGGGGGGGGGGACTTTGTATAAACACTGCTGTAATTTCTACATGGTGAAACCAAAATGTATAAAAATGCCTTTTAATAAAATCTGACAATGTGCACTTTAACCACATGTGATTTTTTCTATTACAAATGTCAAATTGTGGAGTACAGAGGCAAATAAATAGATGATGGATCTTTGTCCCAAACATTATGGAGGGCACTGTATAATCCACAGATAATCAAATTCAGCTCTGGCAGCTTGTCAGGGAATTCCAGCGCTGTGGAATTCCAGTACCTTCATTATATAAACTGCACCATTTTAAGGTAGAGTTCACTGCTTCAAGGACAATAAATACTCTCCTTGCCAATTATACCCCTGTCCTTTGGAGAAATAATTCAGCAATCCAAAACACTTTATTTTACTTTTTCATTTATTGCTAACATTCATTAAGGTTCATAGGAAGACTGAAAAACTTAAATAAGATTAATACCCCCCCACACCCACCCTCTACTTTCGATCTGAAGGGTTCCGACCCAAAATGTCTCCCATGCTTTTTCTCCAGAGATGCTACCTGACCCGCTGAGTTACTTCAGCACTTTGTGTCTATCTTCTATAGGATTAATACGGGTGCCCATTGGTGGGTGTGGTGGGCTGAATGGCCTGTTTTCATGCTGCATGACATGGATTCAAATGACTAGTTACCGTATTTCCTGGCAATGAAGACGCTATTTTCTACCCTAAAATAAGGCCCGAAAATTTACCTGCGACTTGGAGGCCGAAGGTTAGATTGTTAGCCAAGAAAGATAGACTTGGCTATCGCTCAGTACAATGGCTGTGAAAGGACAGCACCGCTGGGGGGGTGGGTGAAAAGAGTTCCTTCAACAGCGTGTGGGGAGTCTGGCCCGGGTCAGCACGGCTCGGCCGCCAGGGGTAAAGTTGCGGGGAGGGCAGGAACGTTGAGAAGGAGGGGGTCGGGGATCATGCCAGCAACTCGGGTAGCTGTGAGCGGCCGCCGGGACCGGACAGCAGAACTGCAGCTAGACCCGGGGCTCGCAGGCGACTTGGGAACTGCTGCTAGTCCTGGGGCTCGCAGGCGACCTGGGAACTACAGCTAGTCCCAGGGACGTGAGGGATCTGGGAACAGTAGCCAGTCCCGGGGACGCGAGACCAAAACATCACCTATCCATGTTCTCCAGGGAGGATGCCTGACCCGAGTTACCCAGCACTGTCTTTATTTTATAAAAAATAGCATCTGCAGTTCCTTGTAACAACAAAATTAGCACCAAAGTTTAGCACCAAAGACATCTAAAATGGATGTTGGACATGTTCATTTCTACCCAAATATGGATCAAGCCTAAAGTAAACTAGTTTTATTCAACATCCTTCCAGGCAGCAAGTAAGGTCATCCATAGATTCAATCAATAGCCCAGAATTTAATAGAAATAACTACCGCACCAAGTTAATCTGCCTGAAAAGTGGAATCATCGCCAACATTTGTAAAGACTTAAAATGTATTTACACATGTTCTATATTGTGCACCAATTACTTACTGTAAATGAGGCTGCACCACTTCCTCCTGCACATTGGGCTGTCCTTTTTACATAGCGAATCTGTCTTACCTAAAATGTGAAAGAAAATGATGAAATTCTCAGTTGAATGACAGGATTGCTTGATACAGCTTGACATAAATCACAGCCAAAATCTAACAAACTATGTATTGATACAAACAGCAGTAATTTAGAGGCACAAAGATGAAATTAAAAAAATAAGAAAATAAATTGGGAACACAAGAGAATGCAGATGCTACAATCTGGAGCAACAAACAATCTGCTGGAGGAACTCAGTGAATTGACCCGCATCTGTGGGGGAGAAATGAGATGTTGATGATTCAGGTCAAAACCCTGCATCTGGACTATGTGATCTAGTTAAGTATTTGGTCAGTATTGACACCCAAGAAATTGATGGTAGGGCCAGATTTAATTTACATAGGCAAATGCAAGGTAATATATTTTGGTAGTTGTTTGGATGACATGACTAGGTTAGAATTAAAGAGATCTGAGCACACAAATGCATGATTTACTAAAAGATGCACAACAGATTAGTGAGTACATTTAAAAAGCTAATAAAATATTAGAGTTTAGCTCTGAGAATAAGGAGGATCATGCCAACTCAGTTGGAACTCAGTTAGATCACACTCTGTACAGTTTTCCACGATGTGTTATTAAAAACAAAATACAGACATTGGAGAGGACATGTAGAAGATTAACAAGGCTATTTACAGAAGTGCAGAGCCACATATATCAGGAAGGATGAATAAACTGGATCTCTTCTCTGGAGAAGGGGCAAATAAGAAGTGGTATTTGAAATAAAGACTCCAGGTGAGTAAGACAGGAATGTGGGGGGGGAAATGATTAACTAGAAGCCATCATTGTTAAAGTGGTCACCAAGAAATCTAACAGTGAATTCGAAAGAAATATTTTCATCCAAAGATTAGTAAAAATATGGAACTTTCTACTGCAGAGTTGTTGAGACAAACGATATAAATTCAATTAAGAGGAGGCTGGACAGGGATGAGAGAGAAGAGAAGGCTACCTACACTGATAGACAAGGCAAAATGGGCAGAAGCACATGGAGCATAAAAGTTGGTTTGTACCCTTCAGACCAAATGGCCTGTTTGTGTGCCATGATACCTATGTAATCCTATGTAACTAAGGTGAAATAATAGCAGTATAATTCAACATGTAATATACCAATAATATACCAATAAACCAAAATTACTACTCAACAAACTTTAAACCTGAAAAATGTTTGCAAAGTACATCAGAATCCCCCAAAAGATGTCCATGAAATTTTAGATTCTACTTTAAGCTTATATATTTTTGCTTCTGGTGAGAGTTTTCAACATGCTTGATAACATCGCTTTTGTTGAATCCCTGAATGACACCCAATTGAAGTCAATGTTGAGAAACTGGGTATACACAACAGATCGCCGGATCACTATGGGAAGCTTTCTTCGAGATCACGAGCAGAAGCTGCTTTGAGCCTTGTACTTTTAAACATAATATAAGCAGCAAAAAAAAACAGAAAACTGCATCAGATAATGGCCAGTCACAAACCCGCCAAGGGGTGTTTTGCTGTTACGAATTAAAGAGCTGTGTGAATTAAGGAATGGGAACAATTCCTCACTTTGAAGTTACCAAAGGGAAAGAACAAATTAAATAAAAAATTGAGAAGTTCCAAAAAAAATAATTTTACAATCTTTAAAATGTATGGTACACACAAAAGGCTCAACAGCAATGTCGCCAATGGGGAATTGTTTTTAGAAGCTGAAGCACTGAATTCATTGACAATTAGTTGAGGTCTGATAATAAAGGTTAATTTTGCACTTATATCTCCAGCATCAGTTTCTTTCCGCAGAATCTTATTTGAAACAACAACCTGCTAGGGTGTGTGTTTGTTTGATTGATTGATTGTTCAGGAATTGTAAATGGTAAATATTCAGTGGGATGATTATATTTCACATTTCCTGCAAAGTTCAAATAGAGCAATGACGGTGCCACAACTTGTACTGAGGTGCTTTCAGTGGCTTTGCGTCATGTTTTTAGATAAATCACTTTGATGCATATACCGCATTCAGTTCCTTACTGTACCTCGGAGCTTCTTGCGCAGTTTAAAAAAAAAATTATAATAAATTCATTTTCAATGCAGCTGGATGGATAGGTCATTTAATTAGCTGATGAGAAAGATAATTGCTTGAATTCTCTTCTGCTTGGCGCAGAAACAAGCAACTAACAAGCTAGCGGATGAAGGGGGGTCAAAGGATCAATCCCAAAGCAACAAAAATAAAGGTTTCTGGCTTGATTTGGTTAGTGCTGGAAGTATTTCAGCACTACTCTTGGACTGTTGCATTTAATATTTCTTTATTGTTCAGTCTGAAGGGCTGCTTAGCATTTTAATGTCTTGAGATGAGTGGAACTGATTTACAACACCAATGTGCAAATTTAACATAATCTATCTGAAGACTTTGCCAACCTGACAAATTTCCCCAACCTTGGTTAACAAACTGTTTTGAAGCCAAAGTGTTCTTGCAGCAGATTTTTACGTAAATATATATTTTTTCAAATGTGGAACAAATAGGCATCATAGCGAGTCTAATCTTAAATTGGAGTCCAAGAATCCTGAAGGTTCTATCTGATGGCAGTGGGCCATTTTCCATTCCGAGTGGATTTTCAGAAATGCACTTTCTGAAATTCCAATACAGGAACCAGTTGTTGCACGCTCAGCATGAACAGCTGTTGGTTATGCCTGAGAGCCCTAGATTAAAGGATTTAGTAGACAACATCCACCCAACCAGTGGATTATGTTTTTTGGAAATGAAGATGCATGTTGTTATCTTTGCAGATGTAATATGAGAGAAAGTAACCGCAACTATACTGTGAACGTACAATGCTATGAACACATTCAAATTATATTTACTTTAAATTCAAAGTTTAGACTGAAAGAATAGAATATTTGGCATTACCGAATGCAAAAAAAATGAACTGCAGATGCTGATTCATAATATAGGCACAAAATGCTGGAGAAACTCAGCGGATCAGGCAGCATATCTAGAGAAAATGGATAGGTGACATTTTGGGTCAGGGCCCTTCAGACTGATTGTCGAGGGAGTTACCCTTTTTCTCCAGAGGTGCTGCCTGACCCGCTTAAGTTACTCCAGCATTTTGTGTATATAATGGGTATCACTTTCTATTTGCCCAATATCATTATAAGAGAGAGTGCCAGTCAATTAAATGCCAATGAGGCATTGAGAAAATATCAACAAGATTGGAGAGTCAGTATGGATTTATGAAAAGAATATCACATTTGACAAACCTAATTGGGATTTTAATAGGGATGGAACTGGTAAAACAAAATAAAAACAGTTGGATCTGGTGTATTTGAATTTCCAGAGGATCTGTGTGTAATCTTAAAATACATAGAAACAGGGTGATATACCGGCATGGATTGAAAACTGGTTGGCTGACAGGGAGTAGAGGAATAAATGGTAGTCACTATGATGCAATGATTAGTGGGTACTGCAGGGATTAATTTGTTCCTTGGTTCTAACTATTCACAACATATCAATGATTTAGGTGGATGAGCGAACTAAATGTGATATTTCTACTGAAGAACGGTCTCGACCCAAAGCATCACCCATTCCTTCTCTCCAGAGATGCTGCCAGCCCCGCTAAGTTACTCCAGCATTTTGTGTCTACCTTCGATTTAAACCAGCATCTGCAGTTCGTTCTTACAGGTGATATTTCTACCTTTACTTTCAACACAGACTGGATGATATTGTGATCATCCATGCCGACCCTAATGCCTATTCACACTAATCTCATTTGCCTTGCATTTGGCCAGTATTCCCTTAGGTCTTCCCTATCAATGTACTTTATAAATTACAATTGTATTTGCCTCTTCTACTGCCTTTGGCAGCTCATTCCAGATGACCACCGCATATTCCTCAGATCTCCTTTAAATTTGTTCCCTTTCACCTTAATCCATACTCTTTGGTTCCAGACTCCCCTGCCCTAGAAAAATATTTTAACTATCCTGCCTATGCTCCTCATATTTGTATATACTTCTATAAAGTCACCCCTTCACATCCTACATTCCAGTGAGTATAAACCCGGCCTATCCAATTTCTGCTTACAACTACAGCTCTCCATTCCAGGCAGCTTATGAGTGATTGTCTTCTACATTTATTGGTACCACATCCTTCCTGCAGTGTCAAAACCAGAACTCTACACAATATTCCCAAGTGCGGTCTAACCAACATTTTGTACAGCTGCAACGTAAATTATTATACTCAATGCCTCGACCTATGAAGGCAAACACACTAAATGTCTTCTCCACTGTCTTATTCATCCCTGTTGCCACTTTAAGTATGTCAGCCTTCATTGGAAAATGTTTTGAGCAGACAAACAAAGATGTCAGTACAATTATCCAAGGCTGTGGTGAAACCTCGACTGTAATATTGTATGCAGCAGTATTACATAATCCAAGAAAGAATATAATTGCCATAGAGGAAGTGTGAGGAGGGGTGGTCTCTAAACATATCAAAGCTGAAGATAGCTTTAGTGTCTAGAAACAATGTCAATTAAGTATACTGGGAGAAACAGGAAATATGGTGGATCAGTCATAATTGTTTTGAATGACAGAGCAGGTTCAAAATTACTGATTGGCCTACTCTTACTTCACTTTTATCACTAACTTAGGTCAAAGTCAAATCAATTAGATTTACTAGGCAAAAGGTTAACTGGCACAAATCCAGTACTTTCTCCCTTTCAATTTTGCCACAAACGCACTCTTCACCAAGACATTGGCAAAGTTTGGTAAAGACAGTTTAAAAACACTTAGTTTACCGGCCATATCCTGTCCCTCAAGGTGTTCATTTCTGGGCCCTAACTGACCTGACCGATCCTTTATTATATGTTCACAATTCGTACTGCATACATTTGTAAAAGATGTATGTTCCTTCTGATCAAATGTCCTTCCTTGCCCAGTTCTATTTTTTGCTTTACTTCAGCTCAGCTCCCTATTGAATTACAAATCTGTTATTTGTTATAAGCATCCTTTTTCTATTTATTTGTTTATCTTTTGTCATATCATTGGGTGCTTATGTTTTCTCCTCGATGACTGAACAATCTGTACATCTTCATAGAATCAGACAAATGTACAGTACGGAAACCTGTCCTATGGCCCACCTTGTCGGTGCCGACCATAACCTCCCTCTACACTAACACAATTGGACTGCATTAGCCTGTGCCTTTCCTATGGCTCATTTTGTTTAATTATTTCAATTTGGAGATCCCACAACACAGAAGCAGGCAATTGTACTTATCGCAGATTTTTGAATCTACTCACTTTCCCATTAACACCCCAGATTCTATCACTATACACCCAGGGAATTCTTTAGACTGGATAATTAAGCTGGTAACCTACACATTTAGGGATGTGGGAGGAAACCAGAGTACCCTGAGGAAGCACACATGGCAACTGAAGAACTTGCAAACTTCATGCCACATATGTTTTAGAGGGGTGACACAAGGCAAACTGATTAAAGATCAACTGTAATTTTAATGAATGCCAAAGACAAACTTGAGAGACTCAACAGCCTACTCCTACCCAGACACGTAGGTCAGGTTTAAAAACTGAAGTTATGTTAAGCCTCCTGTCACTTTTGCAATGAACTGTGACTTCTCCAAGTTTGCGGATGACACAAAGCTGGGTGGCAGTGTGAGCTGTGATGAGGATGTATGAGGCTGCAGGGTGACTAGGATAGGTTGGGTGAGTGGACAGATGCATGGCAGATGCAGTATAATGTGGACAAATGTGAGGTTATCCACTTTTGTGGCAAGAAGAAGGCAGATTATTTTCCGAATTATGTCAGATTAAGAAAAGGGACCAGCGTGTACATTCTTGTACATCAGTCATTGAATGTAAGCATGCAGGTACAGCAGGCAGCAAAGAAAACAAATGGCATGTTGGCCTTCATAGCGAGAGGATTTGAGTATAGGAGCAAGGAGGTCCTACCGCAGTTGTACAGGGCCCTGGTGAGACTACACCTGGAGTATTGTGTGCAGTTTTGGTCTCCTAATTTGAGGATGGACATTCTTGCTATTGAAGGTGTAGTGTAGGTTCACCAGGGTAATTCCCGGGATGGCGGGACTGACATATGATGAAAGAATGGATTGACTGGACATATTCACTGGAATTTAGACGGATGAGAGGGAATCTTATAGAAACATATAATTTTTTTAAGGGATTGGACAGGCTAGATGCAGGAAAAATATTCCAGATGTTTGGGGGAGTCCAGAACCAAGAGTCACAGTTTAAGAATAAGGGGTAGGCCATTTCGGACTGAGATGAGGAAAAACTTTTTCACCCAGAGTGTTGTGAATCTGTGGAATTCTCTGCCACAGAAGGCGGTGGAGGCCAATTCACTGGATGTTTTCAAGAGAGAGTTCGTTATAGCTCTTAGGGCTAATGGAATCAAGGGATATAGGGAGAAAGGGTTATGGTTAGGGGTACTAATTTTGGTTGATCAGCCATGAGCATATTGAATGGTGGTGCTGGCTTGAAGAGCCGAATGGCCGACTCCTGCACCTATTTTCTATGTTTCTATGACTTTGGCCAATTTAGAAGTGAGATCGACCGATTGACCAAATGATGCACAATAACATGGCTCTCAACACCAGCAAAACCAAGGAACTGATTATGGACTTTGGAAGGGATAGGATAGGGACCCACAATCCTGTTTATATCATATATAACATATATATGGTGGAAAGGGTCAAGAACTTCTACTAATTGGGTGTGCATATTTCCGAAGACCTCTCCTGGTCCAGGCACGCTGATGCAATTATAAAGAAAGCACAATAGTGCCTCTACTTCCTGAGAAGATTACGGAGAGTCGGTATGTCAAGGAGGACTCTCTCGAACTTCTACAGGTGCACAGTAGAGCATGCTGACCAGTTGGCATTGTGGCTTGGTTCGGCAACTTGAGCGTCCAGGGGCAGAAAAGGCTGCAAAAAGTTGTAAACACTGCCCAGGCCATCACCGGCTCTGACCTCCCTCCCATCGAGGGGATCTATCGCAGTCGCTGCCTGAAAAAGGCTGCCAACATCATCAAGGACCCACACCATCCTGGCCACACACTCATCTCTCCGCTGCCATCAGGTAGAAGGTACAGGAGCCTGAAATCTGCAACATCCTGGTTCAGGAACAGCTACTTCCCCACAGCCATCAGACTATTAAACACAACTTCAAACAAACTCTGAACTATAACAGCCTATTGCACTTTATCTGGTTATTTATGTGTATATATATATGGTCTATGGTATATAGACACACTGATCTGTTCTGTATTTATGCCTACAATATTCTGTTTTGCTGCAGCAAGCAAGAATTTCATTGTCCTATCTGGGACACATGACAATAAAACTCTCTTGACTTGACTCTTGTCTTTCTTTACCTTCCCATAAATTTGTTTTGTCATCAAATCCAACCCCCTATTCCCTTAATCCCATTTGTATTAAATATATGGCATGAAATATACCATGCCAATATATAGTAAATTGTTGCATCAAATGACCTGCCCAACTGTTTCAAAATCACTGAAGCTATATTTTCTCAAATAATCCAAATCCCTTTCTCACTGCAACATTTGTCCCATGAATGGACGTCTGTGCTTTGATTGTATTCGTTGCTTTGATTCATTTGTCATTTGATTCTATTCTGTTATATTCCAATAAGGATTCTTCCCTCACAATTCTAATTGAATTTAGAATCAATCTTTTCATTTCTGTTTAGTTTTCGACACAATGAACCACAATGACCTCTTGCACACCAGGATGGGACTATCAAGAGAACAGGAGTGGGCTCCTCTGCTTCAAAGTGCCTTTTCTACTATTCAATTTGATTGACCTCAAATCAAATAAAAATCTATTGAATGCTTCAATTGATTCCATAGCCAAACCCTTGGAGCAACAAGTTTCAAATTTCTATTAAGCTGCTTAAAAAGTATTTCCCCTTTTAACTTGTAAATGACATAGATCTAATTTGAAATTGCACATTTATTTAAACATAGATGGTAGCATATCTGAACTTGGCCTTGGTTCCAATTTTGTGCATGTTCCCCAGTGCCCTTGTTTCCTACAGGCTCAATTTTAAATCTCTATAATTATTCAGTCTCATTAATATTTTGGTGCAGAGAATTCTCAATTGTGAAAGAAAACCATTAACTGAGTGACCCCTTTTCCTGAAGTTATGCCCCTTAGTTATAGATCCCCCCTTGAAAGGTAACGTTGTCCCGGCATAGACCCTGTCAATGGGATCACTTCTCATTCTTCAAAACTCTACTGAGGTCCAACCTCTTGAGCCTTTCATGTCAATCCCTTCATCGCAGAACTCCACCTAGTGAATCTTCTCTGAACTGCCTTCAATGTAAGTATGTATATGCACACACGCACACACCTACCTTTAAATAAAAAGACTAAAACTATATGCAATTTAGGTAAGATTTCCAATTTTTTCTTCTAAACCCCTTTGCACTAAAGGTCAACATTCTATGACTTGCTGTATCTGTGTTCAATAAATTGAATTGTATGTATTGTATGTATGTTGTGTTGATGTACAAGGTCACTTAAATAAAATACTGCTTTTCTATGATGAGCTCAAATTTCCACACATGGACAAAATCTTTGCCCAATCGTGATCAAGAGACATTTAAAAGAGCTCTTGAATAAGCAAGATGTTAGATATGAACCTAATGCAAGCAAACAGGTCGAGTGTAGATGGGCAAAATGGTTGAGTCCGAATGTTCTGTAAGACTCTGTGATTGTGTTGGAAGGAACTGCAGATGCTGGTTTAAACCAAAGATAGACACAAAAAGCTGGAGTAACTCAGAGGGACAGGCAATATCTCAGCTACTCCAGCTTTTTGTGTCTATCTGTGATTGGGCTTATGGAAGAATAGGGGTCACTGTTTAAAAACAGATCACGGTTTTAGGACAAAGGGGTCAGCTGGTCAGGCAACATCTCTAGAGGACATGAAATGTGGACAGATGAGGTGAAATTTCTTCTTGAAGGTGACTAGCCTTTGTAACTCTCTTGAATGGGCGATAGAAGTACAGCCTTTATAAGGCGGTTGGAGAGATGCTCGGTAAACAACGAGGTTGAAAGACAAGGGGTGAAGTACAAATCGAGGCACCACTGAGCTAATTGGTGCCTTCTCATCCTTAAATTCATTTATGTGGCGCCAGCTGCGACCTTGTCATCAGGTCGTCTCCCGCTTTGTTTTGCAGGCGATGATTAAACTGTAAAGGCGAGTGGGGCCGGGGCTCGCTGCACGGTTCAAGCCGGACAGTGCGGGGACTCTTGGAGCGGAGCCCCCTCTCCCTCTCCGTCCCCCCCGCCCTCGCCCCATCCCGTCCTCTCGTCCCCCTCGCCCTCTCCTCCTCCGTCCCCCCCGCCCTATCCCTCTCCGTCCCCCTCGCCCTCTCCCTCTCCGTCCCCCCCGCCCTCGCCCCATCCCGTCCTCTCGTCCCCCGCCGCCCGCCAAGGTCGACCGACCGACCGACCGCCCGCCAGCCATTACCCGGCCAAGGACGCCGAGTCCCGGGCCCCACGGCAACGTGAGCCAACCCCCCTCCGCCTTTCCCCTCCGCAAGGGCGCCCGCTCCGCGGCGAGACTCCGCCAACTGCCCGGGACCGCCGCTGCGACCTTACCGAGTGAGAGACGGCGGAGCGGAATAGGCCCGACAGCAACATGGCGGCCGCTGGTTCTACACAGCCAGGCGCGCAGCACCGCCAATCGATCGCAGAGTGCGTTCACCCGTCTGTGCCGCAGCGTCGGCTGCGCGGTGTTACGCCAATGCGCATTACTGTATCTGATGTACACTGTCACTGCAAAGGTGCATGTACTGCATCTGATGTGCAATGTCACTGCAAAGGTGCATTACTGCATCTGATGTACATTGTCACTGCAAAGGTGCATGTACTGCATCTGATGTGCAAGGTCACTGCAAAAGTGCATGTACTGCATGTGTGCAATGTCAATATAAATGTGCATTACTGTATCTGATGTACATTGTCACTGCAAATGTGCATTACTGCATCTGGTGTATAATTTCATTGCCAATGTGACATCGTGGTTTTCCACCCTCTCCAGAGAGAACAAGGGGAATATCAATGTCAGGATGAAGATTAGGAGTGACACTAACGGTGTTGCTACACGATCTGATGTATAATGTCATTACAAATGTGTCTATAATGTATCTGTTGAGCACAATGTTATACAAATGTGCATGGACTGCATCTGATGTGCAAATGTCATACAAAGGTGCTTGTACACAATCTGATGTATAATTTAATTGTAAATGTGTCTGTACTGTATCTGATGTGCAGCATTGTGCAAATGTGCACATAATGTCTGACAATAATCTTAGTGTCTGTAATAAGGTAAAATATCTAGGGCATTTTATTACAGATGATGAGGATATTTATAGGCAACGACGCATGCTGTGTGTACAGGTGAATATTCTCTTGCGTAAGTTTGGTGCGTGTGCAGATGTGGTGAAAATGTAGCTTATTTAGAGCATATTCAGGAGGAGGAGCCATCTTGGGGGACGGCTGCTAACCAGCAGCCGTCCGTTTAATTCACTTTTTTTTGCAGCAGTTTTAGTGAGTCCTGTGCCTTGTTTGTGGGAGAGATAGACTTTTTAATGTGGGGGGTAGGGGGTAACAATATTTCTAGGTCCCTACCTGGTCGGTGAGGCAGCTTTTTCTCCAGGCTGCCCCGTCGACCCGTCCTCGTGGCCTACCAGCGGGCGTGGAGCGCTGTTTCCTGGTGGGGACCGCCCAGCACCTCGGCTTCGGTGGCAGCACAGCGCTGGAGTGCTATCGTTGAGCGGAGCGGGCGATGCCTTGCCTGGGTCGACGCGCTGGAGCTCCGGTGAGCTGTGACCGCCGAGATCAACACCTCCGGGCTGCGGGTCTGCGGAGCGGAGCGGGCGGCGCCTACTTTAACATCGGGAGCCTGGGAGCTCCAAACCGGCTCGGCCTTGTCGGCTTCGGAAGCCGCGGTCCCCAGTTAGGAAGCGGCCGTTCCAGGTGGCCCAGCCGCTGAAAGGACTCTCCCGACGCCGGGGCAACAGCACCCGGCCAGAACGGCCAGGAACATCGGGCCTCCGTAGAGGCAATAGCGGAGGCCTCAATAGGCCTGACTTTGGGAGAACTGGGGATGGGGACTGGACATTGTGCCTTCCCCCACAGTGGTAACCATTGTCGGGGGATGATTTTTTGTGTGTAATGTGAATATGTTAGTTTGTGTCCAAGATGGCTGTCGGAAGGGAGAGTGGACGCTGGCGCGGTTTAGCTGCCGCTGCTCTCTCTTCACATTGTGTTTTTGATTTTTTTGTCTTTGGAGTGGATTCTGTCTTTTATTTGTGTATTGGTGATGTCCTTATTATTTATTTTACTCCGACTATATGTTTTTTCTCTCTTGTTAATTTCTGTAAGATGTCCTTGAGACTTTGAAAGGCGCCCGCAAATAAAATTTATTTTTATTATTATTATTATATTGCACACCACTGTATACTGCGCACCTGTGGTCGGACTATGGAAAGACAAGTTTGCAGAGACTAAAGGTGTCATATAATGATGCCATGAGAACACTGCTAAGGAAACCTATATGGTGTAGTGCTAGTAACATGTGTGTGGCTGCAGGAGTCGGTACATTAGAAGCTATCCTAAGAAATCATGTGTATAAATTCATCTGCAGGATAAATGACTCTAAAAATGTAATTATTGTGGCCTTGTCAAACATAAGGTTTAGCACTACACGCTACGAATCCCAGTTGTGGAGACACTGGTACCGTTGTCTCGTTGTAGGACTGATCATTCTTTTTATTCTGGATTTTAATTAATGTATTGTTTTTTTTTAATATATAATTTATGATGCTTTTATAAGTGATATACTAAGATTTTTAATGTACTTTATGATGTTTTTTAATATGCAATGCATTTTTATGTAATGTTGCCTCTTGCCTGGACCTCGAGTCCGAAATAAAGTTTAATATTATCATAATGTACAAAGTCATGCAAATGACGTGTTCTGCCTCTGATGTGCAATGTCTTGCAAATGTACATGTGATCAGTGATGGAAATGGGTTTTAGGAACTAGGGGTACTCTAAGATCCGTGAGGCTGAGGTTGGGAAGGAAGGGGGTGGGGGGGGGGGGGTTATATGCGGTCATACCCATGTAAGAGTACAAGAATGCATAACTTGTTTATTGTGTATTTATAATATAGTTTATTGTGTATTATATGTCATAGCTGCTTTCTTCCATCTCTATCTCTCCCTCTCTCTCTCTCTCTCCCTGTGTTGGCTGCAGCCATCGTCTGCTTCGGAGAGGGAAGCAGGTCAGTGATTGCTCACAAGGCCCCTCGGAGACTGTGTCTGATTGGCCACCGAGTGACCAGCGCATCATGTGATTGGACACAATGCACTTCGAGACAGCGGCTGATTGGACGGGAGAAGACCGATTTGTTGATTGGACGGGAATTTTAAGGGAAGCTGGTCGGTGATTGAACACAACGCCTGTAGAGACAGCGGTTGATTGGCCGCCAAATAATCGAGCAAATATTGACAAATAGGAAAACAATAAAATTGGAATTCCGATTTAAATCGGAAGAATATCATGCCTGATCTGCAGCAAATATACTAGTATCCACTCGAGTATCTTTGATCTGCAGTTCCTTCCTATTGAAGAAGAACCCTGGCCCGAAACAATTCCTAATCCCAGGGCTGGCCTTAGGAGGTGCGGGGCCCAATTGGCAACAATTTTATTGAGCCCCAGGTTCCCAGACAAGGTCTGTAGAATCATAGAAATACAAATAAAGTCTTTATATCTCGATGGTAGAATGGAAAGTAATCAAAATGTACGCTTAAAAAGTGCCTGCGAGTTAATGGATAAAACAGATCTAAGTTACAATTTAATATAAAATTGCATACATGTAAGCCTACAAGTAACAAACAAAATGTGTAGATCACCTCTGAAAAGTACATAGTTGCAATACTACTTGATGCAGCCGTCCCCACAAAACGCCAAATGATTCCGGGAATGCTGAGGCGAGAGGGTGAGAGAGAGAGAGGGAGTGAGAGATCGAGAGAGATCCAAAAGACGGGTTTGGATCCCAACTATGCCTCGCTGAGACTTTGCCAGAAGTTTCAAACCTACGGCCCCCTCCAGTTCGAGCCACGTGGACCAAGATACCACGTTGTAAACAACCACGTTCGCTACTTTGACTCAGAGTTCGCGTTCCGCCACAGTCCCGCCAGCGGTTTACAGCTGTTTGATATCCGCTTCAGGAAGGAGCGGGTAGTGTACGAGTAGAGAGTCCAGGAGGTGAACTCCGTTTACGGCGGAGAGACGCCAGGTCTGATGAGGGTCAAGTTCTTAGACAGTCATTATGGAATTGGGAAAAGTTCCAATGAGCTGGTGAAAGACGTGGACTGCCCTTACAGCGCCACTTTCCTCCACACTCTCCATCTCATGGAGACTGGAAACTGAAAAGTAGGGGAACGCCATCCCCCTGCGTACCCCCCCATTCCCATCACTGCATGTGATGCATCTGATGTCCAGTGTAGTGCAAATATACATGTACTGTATCTGACATGCAATGTTCCTGTAAATGTATGTTCACTATACCTGATATGCATCGTCATGCATGAGTACATGTGCTGCAAGTAATCTATAATGTCCTTACAAATGTGCATGTACTGCAGCCATTCAGTGTCATGCAAATATGCTGCAGCTGTTGTGTGGTGGCATGCAAATAAGGGTGCTTTTATTGGATGTGCATTTATTCATACAAAGACCTGGGTTTCATCCTTACCACAGGTGCTGTCTCTGTGGAGTTTGCACACTCTCCTTGGGACCTTGTGGTTTTTCACCACATCCAGAGAGAATAAAGGGAATATCAATGATTGGATGAAGACCAGGAGTGACACAAATGATGTTGGTGATTTACCGGGTGCGAAGAGTGGGGAAGGCTTGCAATTGCAGTTGGTCTGTGGCGAAGAGGTGAATATAATGCAACTTCCTGCAACTTAAACATGTTTATTTTCAAACCTTTCCAATTTCTGATGATGAATATCAGATGCTGTCCGATGCTGCTGTTGTTCCAACATTACAATATTGTTCCAGGTTTACAACGTTGGTGTGTTTTTGTTTCCTGATGTACATAAATGCACACTTCCTTTATCTTATGTGGGTGCAGCACACAAATGGCTTAGTGCTGTATCTCATAACGTGTGCAAAGTGAAGTACCTGAAATGAAGGATTAATGAAATTGAGGGATTAATAAAGAAGAGAATGTGGTATTTTTAGGGACTATCTTATCCAAAATAAATCGTAAATTTAACCCCAAATAAGGAAGTGGGTTGAATAATGAATGAATGAATCTCTTTATTGTCATTGCACATGGTACAACGAAATTTAAAAGTCAATCCCACGGTGCGATTCACAAGAGCAATTTTAAATATATAAGAAAAGGTAAAAATATATACATATTTAAAAAAATTACAGATAAATAACAATAGCAGCTGAGGTAGAACCATTCAATTGAATGTGAGTGTTATTTCTATCAGTTTCTGGTTCTGATTGATTACTGCATAAACACCTCATTAGTGGTTATCTCGCGCAGGTCGGAGTGAGTAGAGTAACGATTGAATTTTGAAGTGGGCCTTTTTGACAAAGTTAAGGAGATCTAGTTGCTCAATCCCCTTTTTAAATAACTTAACATGTCCTCTGTTGGCAAAATTAAAATGTAGATTAAAATAACTACAAGACAACATTATTATATAATGTAGTATTAAACAGCTTTAAGGTTAGTAAACTGTAATTTTATGGTAATACTAGACTAAGTGGGACCCGTTTGGTCCCAGCATCACACGGGAGGGCTGGTCACCCAACGCAATATTCCAGCTCTCCACCAATTCCAATATTGCTCGCCAGTCGGGGGGGGGCTTTCTGTTGCGCTAGTATGGGTGTTGTGGGCCGAAGGTACTGGTTTCCTGAGGGCTAGTATAGACATTGTGGGCCAAATGGATTCTTGGGCTGGCAGCTCAGTCACTGAGGCCTGGCAGTACAGTCACTCGTTCATTTTGTACAAATGAATTTTGTGAACACAAACTTTTTAAAAGGCGAGGCAAAAAATTTGGCAGCAGCCACCCGACACCCAAAATTCATTTTGTGAACACAAACTTTAAAAAAAGGCGAGGCAAACAATTGGGCAGCAGCCACTTTACAGCCGCATCGAGGAGAATCACCGTGGATTAGACGTGCGTTCAGTGTTATTCGCAGCTCAGAGAGCCGTGACCCTCTCGCTTCCTGGGTCTGTCAGAGACTGAGTGAGGGACTACACTTCCGGGTTTTACAGTCCCTCCCCCCTGCCGCCAGCAGGGGCAGCAGAGAGAATGGGGATTTAAAAAAAAACATTAATATCTTTGTACTATGTACTTTTCATCGATGGAAAAAATCCTCTGGTCCCGGAAGGCGGAGGGGGGCTCTAAGCGAGATGGCCAAAAATGACGGCCTTAGGTGGCGGTGTTCTCTCGGAAATTGCAGCACAGTGGGCCAAAAGCGGTCAAGATCAGACTTTTAGTAATATAAATAGATTCCTTTATATGTTATATTGCTTGTAGTGCAAGTCTTTCTCCTCTTTAATGGATAACATACCTTGGACACCTGCTCTGTACCTTGCTGCCACTGAGATGCATGTCCACACAGTGAATGTTTAGTTTAGTTTAGAGATACAGTGCAGAAACAGGCCCTTCTGAGTCCGCACCGACCCCCACTCATTAACACTAACCGACACACACTATTTTAGAAACATAGAAAATAGGTGCAGGAGAAGGCCATTCGATATGATCATGGTTGATCATCCAACTCAGTATCCTGTACCTGCCTTCTCTCCATACCCCCTGATCCCTTTAGCCACAAGGGCCACATCTAACTCCCTCTTAAATATAGCCAATGAACTGGCCTCAACTACCTTCTGTGGCAGAGAATTCCAGAGATTCACCACTCTCTGTGTGGTACATTTATACCAATCCAATTAACCTACAAATCTGTACGTCTTTGGAGTGAGGAAGGACACGACATGCGGTCACGGGGAGAACGTACAAACTCTGTACAGACAACACCCATAGTCAGGATTGAACCCTGATCTCAGGCGCTGTAAGCACTGTAAGGCAGCAACTCTACCGTTGCCCCTTATTGGCAACATTGGCAAGTTAGCCAAATTGTGGGGACATTACATAAAGTGGGTGCAATTACCAGATATGGTCACAGGACAGTTTTAAGGAGCGAAAAGTTTAAGAGAATTCTTCCTTCTAGATTTCTGCCACGGAAGTAATGATATGTGTGGCCCTTTATGTTGAGATCATAGCTCCAAGTCTTAGATTTTTAAGTGGATAGTGCAGATATTTTCATGAAATTACACTTGCGAGAGTCAAGAATGTTTTATTGTCAGATGTTCCAAAATTAAACAATGAAATTCTCATTTGCAGCAGCAGCAGCACAACAGGTTTATAAACACGGTACAGTACTCAATAGATAATACAGTAATCAATAGCATTAGCTTACGCAATGTAAAACTAATTGATGCCAATTTTAGTGTGGAATAACAAGTATTATTGAATCAGCCCCAGCATTCTTTCTGACTCTTGGGACATTTTGTATGCTCAGATAATATACATCTGTATGTTCCTGAACTTTGTTTCTATTTTCCATGTTACTGAATTGTGCAGTGACACAAACAATTGGATCATTATCCCCTCCACACAGTAACTGGCCTTGAAAGCACAGTTGTCAGTGGGACTGTATTATCTGAGGGTTTTACTGCAATAACAAACTTTTTCTTCTTCATTTCTTTGTGGTGCAACACTTTTATACAGATCAAGTAGAATGCCCTGGACATCCAAATTTGTCTTTCAAAATGAGAAATATTTTCTCAAATACATTAAGCTGCTCTCACTCTTTTGCAATAAACACAGGCTTCACTGGTGCACTACAAAGTCATAGAGGCCAGCAAGATCTCAAGGTTGGTCCTGGTTCTGGGATGCATTAACTGACCACAGTGGGGACATTAATGGAAGTCTAAAAACTAAACTCATGGATTATTGAGTGAAAATATAACTTGCAATTTTTAGTCAGCTGATATTTGATAAAAATTTGATGCATTTATTGCTAAACAAAACTGAGTTTACCTCTAAGATCTTCCAATGGGGTATATGGGAGGTCAGGACCACTCTAGTTGGTGAGTGGACGGTTCAGTTGCCTGATAGCAGGTGGGAAGAATACCCCCTGAATCTGGAGGTATGTGTTTTCAAACTTCTGTACCTTTTGCCTGATGGGTGAGGGGAGAAGAGGGCGGGTTTGGGGTGAGATTGGTCCTTGATTATGCGGGTAGACTTGCCGACACAGCATGAAGTAACTGGCCTAACACATCTAGAGAAAAGGTTACTCTCTCATTATTTTTCAGGATCCGAATATCACTGGCATTTGGAGTCTGAAAAAGGGTCTCGACCCGAAACGTCACCTATTCCTCTTCTCCAGAGATGCTGCCTGTCTCGCTGAGTGACTCCAGCATTTTGTGTCTATCTTCATTGTAAACAGATTATATTTTGAAGAAGGGTTACGACCCGAAACGTTGCCTATTTCCTTCGCTCCACAGATGCTGCCTCACCCGCTGAGTTTCTCCAGCATTTTTGACTCCTTTATATTTACAGGTTGGGATAGTGTGCAATGCGGGAGAGCACCTGCAGGTGGCAGTGCTCCCAAGCATTTGAAATCCTTGAGTGCATATGAGACTGCAGATGCTGGAATCTTGAGCAAAATACAAAGTGCTGGAGTAACTCACCAACTCAAATACCAGTGATGTCCTGATCCTGAAAAATAACTAGAAAGTTATTATCTGTACAGGTGATCCAGTTACGCTTGATGTCTGATGATGTGCCCCAGAATGTTGGCGATGTGGACTCTAGGGGAGATGTCCAGTGCCTGGAATCTGTGAGATCATAAAGTCATAAGGTCATAGTGTGAAAAATTAGAGCACATGGTATTAGGGGTAGAGTATTGACATGGATAGAGAACTTGTTGGCAGACAGGAAGCAAAGAGTAGGAATTATATTTACAAATGTATTAATGATTTAGACGAGGGAATTAAATGTGACATCTCCAAGTTTGCAGATGACACAAAGCTGGGTGGCAGTGTGAGCTGCGATGAGGATAGAAACATAGAAACATAGAAATTAGGTGCAGGAGTAGGCCATTCGGCCCTTCGAGCCTGCACCGCCATTCAATATGATCATGGCTGATCATCCAACTCAGTATCCCGTACCTGCCTTCTCTCCATACCCTCTGATCCCCTTAGCCACAAGGGCCACATCTAACTCCCTCTTAAATATAGCCAATGAACTGGCCTCGACTACCCTCTGTGGCAGAGGGTAGTCGAGGCCAGTTCATTGGCTATATTTAAGAGGGAGTTAGATGCTATGGATGCTATGAGGCGGCAGGGTGACTTGGATAGGTTGGGTAAGTGGGCAGATGCATGGCAGATGCAGTATAATGTGAATAAATGTGAGGTTATCCACTTTGGTGGCAAGAACAAGAAGGCAGATTATTATCTGAATAGTCAGATGAGGAAAAGGGGACGCACAACAAGACCTGGGTGTGCTTGTACATCAGTCACTGAAAGTAAGCATGCAGGTACAGCAGGCAGTGAAGAAAGCTACTGGCATGTTGGCCTTCATTGCGAGAGGATTTGAGTTTAGGAGCAAGGAGGTCCTACTGCAGTCGTACAGGGCCTTGGTGATACCGCACCTGGAGCATTGTGTGCAATTTTGATTATTTGAGGAAGGACATTATTGCTATTGAGGGAGTGCAGCGTAGGTTCACCATGTTAATTTCTGGGATGGCCGGACTGACATATGATGAAAGAATGGGTCGACTGGGCTTGTATTCACTGGAATTTAGTAGTGTGAGGGGATCTTATCGAAACATATAAAATTCTTAATGGATTGGACAGGCTAGTTGCAAGAAAAATGTTCCCGATGTTGGGGGAGTCTAGAACAAGGGGTCATAGTTTAAGAATAATGGGTAGACCATTTAGGACTGGGATGATGAAAAACTTCACCCAGAGAGTTGTGAATCTATGGAATTAGTTGCTACAGAAGGCTGTGGAGGCCAAGTCAATGGATATTTTGAAAGCAGTGATAGATAGATTCTTGATTAGTACAGGTGTCAGGGGTTATGGGGAGAAGGCAGGCGAATGGGGTTAGGAGGGAGAGATAGATCAGCCATGATTGAATGGCAGAGTAGACTTGATGGGCCAAATCACCTAAATCTGATCCTATCACTTATAACCTTATGAAGTAATGACATAGAACAATAAAACTCTCTTGACTCCTTTGCAAACCAGCATCTGCAGTTCATTGTCCCTATAGACTGTTATCCATGTCTGTCATGTGGAGGCACACTGCATCAACGTCAGCAATCCAGCTCGGGCTTCTCACCAAAATCTAAAGGCATTCTCCACCTGACCACAGAGCGAGAGAGGGATCTTGTTGAAGACTCCTCCTCCCTCCCTCTTTCATCACTTCATCTGCTGCTCAACAGTAGCTGAGTCTACATGGTCAACTGATTTTTGAATGATTGATTGAAAGATACAGCCTGGAAACAGCCCCTTCAGCCCACCAAATCCATGCTGACCATCGATCACCTGTTCACACTAATTCTATATTATCCCACTTTCGCATCCACTCCCTACACAGCAGGGGCAATAAAACCTACTAACCCACACGTCCTTGGGATGTCGCAGAGCACCTGGAGGAAACCCATGTGGTCACAGAGAGAATGTGCAAACTCCACACCCAAGGTCAGGATCGAACCTGTGTCTCTGGCGCTTTGAGGCAACAGCTCTATCTACTGTGCCACTTGTGGAGGATGCAGCATCCACCAGCAACCTTTCACATGTTACAGGCTGTGCTTGTTTCTTGTGGGGGTTTAGACTTTGCAGACTTAATGAGAGATAACACTTGTTTACAGCCTCGACTATTGACAAGCTTGCGGGGAGGAGTCTGGGGGAGGGAGGTCGCGGCCATCTAAAGGATTGTATCTCAGGGCTGAGTGCAGTCTTAACTGCAGTGCTTCCCCCAAACATGACCTCTGAAAGAGTTTCAGCGAAAGAGCTGATTTATCACCCTGACCGGTGGCTCCAACCAAACGCTCACATACCAGACATCGAAACGTACAAAAAAATGCACAAGAAATCTGTTGAAAACCCAGAAGGTATAGTATATTTAGCCAACCAATGAATGAAAATGAACAAAGAAGTCCAACTGCATGCAAGTATTTCTCTGTACAATCAGTGTGTACGTACCAGTCACCAGTGTAATGTTGAAGAGTTTCCAGGTGAGGCTGTTTCTTTCAGTTTATCTCTTTGATTTTCTGATGTGATGTATGATCAGCAAACTTGGTTCAAGACTCCAGTTAGCACTTTACTACAGTAAAATTCTGTTTCTTTTATAGTCGTTTTGCTGGTAATCCACATGTCAAAGAAATATCTCTAACATCTTAAAGGCTGTTTATAATTGCCGAACATTTCAATGTACAACGTAAGAACCTAAGAGAAAGGAGTAGGCCACTCGGCCCCTCGAGCCTGCCATCCCTTCAAGATTACAGCTGATCCTTAACCTCACCATCGTAATACTGCTCAGTCCGGACTCTTTGATTTCTTTAATATTTAGAAATGTGTTGATCTATGTTTCAATCAGTCAATCCCTCTTCAGGTGCCACCCCAGGAATCAGTCTGGTGTAGGACTTGGCAACTGTAATAGTGTTCAACATCACAAGAAGGTAGCCATTTCTTCTTGTGTCTGGCAGGAATATACTAGTCATAGTCATACAGCATGAAAACAGGCCCTTCAGCCCAATTTGCCCACAACCGACCAAAATGTCCCGTCTACACTAGTTCCACCTGCCTGTGTTTGGCTCGTATTCCTCTAAACCTATCCTATCCAAGTAAATGCTTCTTAAACTTTTCATAACTTACCATTTATTAAACAGTGCCTAATTGTTATCCAGATACTGCAGGCACTGACTGTGATAATGAAAGGCATGGATGGAGTGGATGTGGAGAGGATGTTTCCACAAGTGGGAGAGTCTAGGACCAGAGGGCAGAGTCTCAGAATTAAAGGACGTTCCTTTAGGAAGGAGACAAAGAGGAATTTAGTTAGTCAGAAGGTAGCAAATCTATGGAATTCATTGCCACAGAAGGCTGTAGAGGCCATCAATTAATATTTTTAAGGCAGAGACAGCTAGATTCTTGATTGGTACGCGTGTCAGGGGTTATATTGAAAAGGAAGGAGAATGAGGTTAGGAAGGAGAGATAGATCAGCCATGATTGAATGGCAGAGTAGACTTGATGGGCCGAATGGCCTAATTCTTGACTAATTCACACCATTGACTCTATTTACATTTCACGCAGCCTAGGGAAATAAGTCAACATAATCAAGGAACACTCATACCCTGGGTCATTACCTCTTCTACTTTCAGGGTGTTATAGACCTGGATTCCAAGATCGCTTTGTTCATCAAATGCTGCTTACATTTGACCTTCTAAAGTGCAACACCACACACTTGCCCAGATTGAACTATGAGTAAATCTCACCAATTTACCATTAGCAATTCATTACAGGCCAAGTGGGTTAATGTGCTGATGTGTCCCGAATAAACCATTTCATCTCATCCTATCGTAGGCATTCCCTTTGGGCTACTGATCTCCCCCCTACTGAAATCCTATACTCACAGAGGAATGGATGGGTGGAGTGCCCAGAGTAGAGGAATCAAGAACCAGAAGACATAAGTTAAGGCGAAGTGGGAAAGAGTTAATAGGAATCTGAGGGGTAACTTTTTGCACCCAAAGGCTGGTGGGTGTATGGAATGAGGTGCCAGAGGTTGCAATACTCCCTGCCAGAGTTGTGGCAGGGGGTATTGCAACATTTAAGAAACAATTGGACAGGTACACGGATAGGACAAGTTTAGAGGGATATGGGCCAAACACAGGCAGGTGGGACTAGCGTGACAATAAACAATAGATGCAGGAGTAGGTCATTCGGCCCTTCAAGCCAGCACTGCTGTGCATCTACCTGATGTGGATGGGACATGTTGCAAATCTGTGCTTCTACCCGATGTGGATGGGACATGTTGGGCAGTGTGGACAAGTTGGGCCTGTTTCCATGCTGTATGACTCTATGACTCTCCCTCTCTCCTCTCTCTCTCTCTCTCTCTCTCTCTCTCTCTCTCTCTCTCTCTCTCTCTCTCTCTCTCTCTCTCTCTCTCTCTCTCTCTCTCTCTGTGATAGAGTCATAGTCATAGAATGCTATAGTATGGAAGCAGGCCCTTCGGCCCAACTTGCCCACACCGGCCAACAATGTCCCAGCTACACTAGTCCCACTTGCCTGCGCTTGGTACATATCCCTCCTAACCTATCCTATCCATGTACCTGTCTAACTGCTTTTCAAAGTCCCAGGCTCAACTACCTCCTCTGACAGGTTATTCCAAACACCCACCACCCTTTGTGTGAAAAAGTGACCCCTCGGATTTATATTAAATCTTTTCCCCTTCACCTTGAACCGATGTCTTGGGCAAGAGACTCTGTGCATTTACCCAATCTATTCCTTTCATGACTTTGTACAATATAAGATGCCCCCTCATCCTCCTGCGCTCCATGGAATAGAGACCCAATCTACTCAACCTCAACCTCTGAAGAAGGGTTTCGGCCCAAAACGTCGCCTATTTCCTTCGCTCCATAGATGCTGCTGCACCCGCTGAGTTTCTCCAGCATTTTTGTGTACCCTCTCCTATTCAAAATATGATGTGCCATTGACTATTTTTCTTCCACTGTTGCTGACTGCCCTGCTGAATGTTCCAGAATTTGCTTTTTAACAAAGTATGTTCTATTGCGTACAGATTTTCTTATTTGCCATCTTGTTTTTTTCCGATAGAATTTTGGGGTGATCTTGCAAAAGGGTTTTACTGGAACAGCCCCCCAACCGGTGCCATCCTCGATTACAATTTTGATGTGACGAAGGGGGATATTTATGTGAATTTCATGAAAGGAGCAACGACAAACATCTGCTACAACCTTCTGGACAGAAAAAATGAACAGGGAGAGAAAATAGCTTATTACTGGTAATCAACAAATTCTAATTGTCATCCCTCCCTCCACCCATCCCTTTTATTTAGAAAATATATTATTCATCAAGCATGATTTGTTTGCAATAGCCAGCAAATGTTTTAATCAGAGCTTCTGTTTGTATCCTCCAAATATTAATAGGTGATTTGGTGACTGTTCTCATTGAATTGTTTCAGCAAATAATTTACAATGAAATCTCCCTTTGTCTCATAATGACAAGAGAATTGCCGTTTGGTTCTGCTGTGTCAGTTACCGATAGTACCTCATCCAAGTGGTTATTCTTCATTGAAGAGAGAATTGTGGGGAGCAAAAATGAAGGAAAAGATGCAGAATAGTAATGAGGCTGCTTGCAGCAATATATGCAATTTCTTGCAGACGTCAGCGATCCATGTTCTCCAGGGATGCTACCTGAACCGCTGAGAACCAGCACTATATGTCTTTCTTTATCTGTACTAATCCCATTGTCCTGCATTGTGACTGTATCCTTCAGTGACTTGTCCTTTTTAAGCGTCTGTCCAAATATCTCTTAAACATAGTAATTGTATCCGATTCCACACCTCCTCTTGCAGCACATTTTTTTTTTTTGTTATGTTGAAGTGTGTTTTTTATGTTTTTTTAAATGTTTTAATGTGGGGGAAGAGGGTACGGTAAAGGGGGGATACCGTCCTTCAGTCGCTTCCAGGAGAGGACGCGACTATTATTCGAGTTGCGTCCTCGCCCCCCAGCGGCCTACCTACTGGATGGCACAGCCTTTCCTGCCTGGACCGACCAGAGCTCCAGCAGCGGAGGGACAGCGCTGATACATCGCGGGGCTGGCGATGCCTTACCGGGGATCGCCGTCTGGAGCCCGGAGTGCTGGGCCTGCGGCACCGACATCATGGAGCTGTGGTTCGCGGAGCTCCCAACGCGGGCGGCGCTGACAAAACACCGTGGGGTCCTGCGACTCTGCCCGGCTCGGCCTGCGGACTCCGGAGCTGCGGTCTCCGGTGGGAAGCGGCTGATCGGGAGGTCCGGGCTGCTGAGGAGGGTTTTCACCGTCGGGTTTCGGCGTCGGCGTTCCATCAGCCCGGCGAGAGGGCCTGAGCATCGGGCCGCCCGGGGTGGCGACTGCGGGTGCTCGGAAGGCTCCGACCATGGGTGAACATCTGGGAAGATCGGAGGGGAGGCTGGCTGGACTATGGTGCCTTCCTCACCTTGGTGCCATTGTGTTATGTTGTGTCGTGGACTTTCTGTGTTTGTACTTTTTTTTAAATTCTATTTTATTTTTAATATGTTTTATTATTTATTATTTATTTATTTTTATGATACTGCCTGTAAGGGAAATTCATTTCGTTGTCTCTAATTGAGACAATGACAATAAATTTGAATACAATACAATACAATACATTCCAGATATCAACCACTCAAGATTCAAGATTCAAGATAGTTTATTGTCATGTGTCCCTGATAGGACAATGAAATTCTTGCTTTGCTTCAGCACAACAGGCACGACTACAAAACAGATCAGTGTGTCCATATACCATAATATTAAATATATACACACATGAATAAATAAACTGATAAAGTGCAAATAACAGATAAAGGGCTACTAATGTTCAGAGTTTTGTCAGAGCCAAGTTTAATAGCCTGATGGCTGTGGGGAAGTAGCTATTCCTGAACCTAGTCGTTACAGTCTTCAGGCTCCTGTACCTTCTACCTGAAGGTAGCAGGGAGATGAGTGTGTGGCCAGGATAGTGTGGGTCCTTGATGATACTGCCAGCCTTTTTGAGGCAGTGACTGTGATAGATCCCTTCGATGGAAGGGAGGTCAGAGCCGATGATGGACTGGGCAGCGTTTACTAATTTTTGTAGTGTTTTCCTCTCCAGGGCGCTCAAGTTGCCGAATCAAGCCACGATGCAACCGGTCAGCATGCTCTCTACTGTGCACCTGTAGAAGTTAGAGAGAGTCCTCCTTGACAGACCGACTCTCCGTAATCTTCTCAGGAAGTAGAGGCACTGATGTGCTTTCTTAATAATTGCATCAGTGTTCTCTGACCAGGAAAGATCTTCAGAGATGTGCACTCCCAGGAATTTGAAGCTCTTGACCCTTTCAACCATTGACCTGTTGATATAAACGTGATTGTAGGTCCCCATCCTACTCCTTCCTACTCCAAAGTCCACAAGCAGTTCCTTGGTTTTGCTGGTGTTGAGGGCCAGGTTATTGTGCTGGCACCATATGGATAGTCGCTCAATCTATCTTCTATACTCTTACTCATCCCCATCAGTGATACGTCCCACAACAGTGGTGTCGTCAGCGAACTTGATGATCGAGTTCGCACTATGACCGGCTACACAGTCATGAGTATAGAGTGAGTATTGCAGGGGGCTGAGCACGCAGCCTTGAGGTGCTCCCGTGCTGATTGTTATCGAGGCTGACACATTTCCACCAATACGAACAGACTGTGGTCTGTGAATGAGGAAGTCTAGGATCCAATTGCAGAGGGATGCGCAGAGACCCAGTTTTGCGAGTTTGGTAACCAGCTTGGAGGGGATGATTGTGTTAAATGCCGAGCTGTAATCGATGAATAACAGCCTGACATATGAGTTTTTGTTTGCAAAACAAAAACACTCTGCAAAGTGCTTTTCCATCAGTTGCACAGAAAGTCACAAAGTGTTGGAGTAACTCAGTGGGTCATGCAGCATCCTTGGAGATAATGGATAGGTGACGTTTCAGGTTGGGACTCTTCTTCAGAAGGGTCTGAAGAAGTCTGAAGAAGGATCCCGACCCAGAAACATCACATATCCATGTTTCCAGAGACATTGTCTGACCTGTCAAGTTACTTTCTGTCTATCTTTGCACAATTTCTTTCCTTTAGTGAGTCAGAGTTATACAATGGTGGCCACCGATTCATTCCTTGTGATGATTTTCCTTGTATGGTTGAATGTGGCTCTGGTGATTGTAAAGGAATTGGTCTTTTGATCAGCATTGTAATGGGGGAGAGTGACTTTGAGCTTGGGTCGGACATGTTCAGGAAGAAAAAGGTTTGGAGGGCTGAGAATCAATTTATGCATTAAGGTTTCTCATCCTTCCTTTCAAACTTCATTTATCAGATGAAATTCTATAAAGGTCAATACAGTAACAAGAACTGCACAACAGTCTACGATGCCAGACAGTAACCCAGATATTTAGCTTGGTTTAGCTTATTGTCATATGCACCGAGGTACGAGTGTAAAAATTGCGTGCTAACCAGTCAGCGGAAATATTATACATGATTACAATCGAGCCACCCACAGTGTACAGATACATGATAAAATGAATAACGTTTAGTGCACGATAACGTCCAGGAAAGAACAATTAAAGGTTGTCCGAGGGTGCTCAATGAGGTGAATCTCAGGATCACTCTCTAGTTGTTGGTAGATGGTTCAGTTGCCAGATACAGCTGGGATGAAACTGTTTTCTGAATGTGGAGGTATGTGTTTTCACATGCTTGATGAGAGAGGGGAGGAGGGAGTGCCCGGGGTGAGACTCTCCCTTGATTTTGCTAGTGTCCTTGCCAAGGCAGTGTGGTGTAAAAGCAGCATTTACTGTACAAATCCCATCACAGCAATTTAGATCATTGAATTTTTGAATGTGTGTTAATCTGTAGATGAGCATTCTTTTCTCCCCCGTCTTTTCCTCCTTCCTTCACCTTCATGAGGAATAATCTCCTAGTATGAAATAGTCAACTTGAAATATAATTGCTTTGCATTTTAGTGAAGGAACAGCAGTGATAAGTTGTTTAGATAATGAGGAAACTCCAAGGCAAAAAAAACAAAAAACCAGTTGTCCTGTTATCATCCTGACCAAAAGAGTTGTATCTAGATCCATTTTATGATGGATTAAGATCATGTGATAGACCCAAAATGCTGGAGTAACTCAGCGAGTCAGGCAGCATCTCTGGAGAATATAGATAGGTGATGTTTCAGATTGGGACCCTTCTTCTGACCCAAAACATTACATACCCATTTTCTCAAGAGATGCTGCCTGACCTGCTGAGTCAATCCAGCATTTTGTGTCTATCTTTGGTATAAACCTGCATCTACCGTTCCTTTTTATAACATTAATGTCACAACGGAAGTTAGTATGCGTTGGGTCATGCAGAGGCAGGAAACATGTTCCCGATGTTGGGGGAGCCCAGAACCGGGGACCACAGTTTAAGAATAAGGGGTAAGCCATTTAGAACAGAGACGAGGAAACACTTTTTCTCACAGAGAGTTGTGAGTCTGTGGAATTCTCTGTCTCAGAGGGCGGTGGAGGCCGGTTCTCTGGATACTTTCAAGAGAGAGCTAGATAGGGCTCTTAAATATAGTGATCAGGGGATATGAGGAGAAGGCAGGAACGGGGTACTGATTGGGATGATCAGCCATGATCACATTGAATGGCGGTGCTGGCTCGAAGGGCCGAATGGCCTACTGCTGCACCTATTGTCTATTGTCTATTATGCATTTGATCCAGAATATTTCAATGAATGGGTTTGATCTTTCTTTAAGAAGATTATATTTTTAGAGCTACAGCATGGAAACAAACCCTTTGGCCCACCCAGTCCATGCCAACCGTGGATCACCAGTTCATTCTAGTTCTATGTTATCCCACTTTGTTATCTGCTCCACACAGATTAGGGGCAATTATTTTTTCAGAGGACAATTGGCCTACAAACCTTCACATCTGTGGGACGTGGGAGGAAACTTAACGAGCTGCTTGTAAGTTATACACTGTTGTTGATCTATCACTGAATTTGCCAAATGAGGCCTTGCAACAATTCAAGTCCCTTATTTACTGAAAACAGGTTATCAAATTGCTGATCATAGGTATGTTGCAAAGCCTACCTGAAGCGTCTTTGAAAATCTGCCGTTGCGGGTGTGCGCGATTTTGGCGCCGTTTAGAGGGGGCGGGTTTAAAACGCGATTTTCTCTAGGCTGTTCAAATCGAAGATGTTCAGCCTAGTTAATTATTAACGAAAAATCGCTGAAAGACCCCGTCGCAAAGGCTATTATTAGGTTTAAAGGCCTCGTATAATAGTTATAGTAGTTTAAAAATCAATCTCTAAACCCGCGACCACCAGCAACCGCAGAGTCTCATAAAGCAAATAGCAGAAGTTAGGTTGTATATTTTTACATTAAAAAGGGCTTCTAAAGATCCCTTTATACAAAATTTAATATTGCGAGTAGCTCAATTTGGGCCCATTATATCGCGCAGTATTTTTCTGGGCATTTGGGGCACAAATCTACCGCAATGTGAACGTTCTAAACCAGCGCGTTCCACAGGGACCCACTGGAAAGCTGATTTAAATGGGCATTTATTTACAGCAATTAAACACTAAATTCCTTCCATTTGGTCTATAAATTAATGTAAATGAGATTTTAAAATCATGTTTTATTGTGAATTATTTGTGAATATTATTTGGACATTTAGGCTATTTAAAAATGTTAATAATTTATTAAGAAATGGATAGATGTTTAGATCTAGTAATTGAAGTCTGAAATTAGCTACAATTAGGTAACTAACTAATTATATGCTTTAATTTCAGGTCATCCAAGTAAGATTATTTTATATTTGTTTCAGAATGCTTCAATCTATGATAACTGAAAATTTCATTCAGTTCTCTTAATTTTTAAGAAAGTTATGGGCTTTTGACTGTTCACGATCACAACTTTTTTGTTATGTCCATAGAAAATCAATAGGGAACAAGATGCTCATTTCCGAGTATGAAAATGGCCATAACTTTTTAAATACTTGAGATATGAAAGTGAATTAGGTGTCAAATTAAACTTATTTTTATGCTTTATCTGATGGGATAAATTACAGACTTGATTTTTAAAATCTCAAAATTTTGTAACATTGCTACTGATCACTGGTCATAATCGAACAAAGAGCCACATTGCCTTTTAAGACCAAAATGTCAGCAATGACGGTCAAGTAGCGTTTTTCTCTGTAATGGAAGAGACCGCAAAATGAGACGTTTACAATGACCAAGTCTATTTATAATAATTTCTGACAAGTCTTCTTGTTTCAATATCGTCGCGATAATGGCCGCTGACTGGTTAGTGTGCAGCAAAAGCTTTTTACCGTAACTCGGTACACGTGACAGTAAACTAAAACTGAAACTGGATCTGTATTGTAAACGCTAGTAAAGCAGATGCATGAGTTAATAGATAGAATGGTACAGCACAAGGACAGGCCCCTTGCACACAATGACAAATATGATACCGAATAAAACTAATCTCTGCTACCCTCCATTCCCTAAATATTCTTGTGCCTCTTTAAAAGCCTCTGAAATGCTACTATCATATCTGCCTGCATCACCACCCCTGTCGTGTGTTCCAAGCACCCATCACACACTGGACATTGCACCTAGATTCAACACAATGCTGGAGAGTTTTGTCCTGCTCCTCACTGCTGTTCAATAGATTTTCTGTTATAAACACACAGAGTTCAGTCTCCGGTGAGAAAAAGATTGAGCTTTACAGAGATGCTTGCTCGGTCGAATCTTCAAGTAAAACGTACTGTCCTCAGCACGTACAGGAATAGCGGGAACTTGGGAGGGCAAACTGTGTGTGCTAATCTAGACCTCTGACCCCTCCGTTTAGGAAAAGAGATGGGGCCTGTGAGGAGGGGGTGGAAAAGGTGGGGAAGGGTGGAGATGCTGGTGAGATGGAAGGAGGGGAATTGAAGTCCGAGTGCAATATAATGAAGGGTTTTTCTTTATGGAACATGGTGATGATGTAATTTTATTCCTAATCCAATGATGTTAACATGTTCTTTCAGGGAAGGGAATGAACCTCATGACTGTTCCTTTATCACCTACTCCCAGCTCCTGAAGGAAGTCTGCAAGTTCGCCAATGTTCTGCGGAGTTTAGGTGAATAATTCCTTTATCCAGAGAGCTGTCGAGAGCTCTTAATTTGCTCATGTACTGTAAGTAGAGAGTTCTTAGTGTGTGGAGGGCTCTATAAATCCAATGTTTGGGTCATGGGTGTATTGAACAAGCTGCCAGAGGAGGTAGTTGAGGCTGCGACTATCCCAATGTTTAAGAAACAGACAGGTATATGGATAGGACAGGTTTGGAGGGATATGGACCAAGCACAGGCTGGTGGGACTAGTGTAGCAGGGACATGTTGGCTGAAGGGCCTGTTTCCCCACTGTATCACTCGATGACTCTATAGCTATTATTCCCATGTAAGCTGAGCTTTGTAACTACAATGTCCACACAGCTTTGATGCTCCTTTGTGGAAAGCTCTGTAATTCTGTTTGGTTTTCTCCACAATACTCTAGGAGAAAACATATGGCCTGGATTAGGGAGTATTAGCTACAGGGAGAGGTTGGACAGACTTGGATAGTTTTCTCTGAAACACCAGACGTTGCGAGGAGACCTGATAGAAGTGTATAAAATCATGAGAGACACAGGTAGGGTAGATACTCAGAACCTTTTTAACAGGATGGAAATATCAAATACTAGAGCGCATAGCTTTAAGATGAGAGAGGCAAGATTTAAAGGAGATGTGCAGGTTAAGTTTTTTACACTGAGAATTGTGCAGTGTAGGAGAGGCAAGTTGTCGAGATTATCCAGGACAGAATGTATCTGGCTAGAATTAAGAAGAAATAACTGTGCAATTAAATGGCCGGGACTATTGTGTATCTGCTAATTAATGGAAAGAACAGTAAATATGTATGACAATTGCAGAGATGTGCAAAATATATATAGAGTAATGATAATAGGATTCTTCAGCTCTCCAACTATAGACTGGGATGACTATAAA
Source organism: Amblyraja radiata (assembly GCF_010909765.2). Taxonomy (NCBI): domain Eukaryota; kingdom Metazoa; phylum Chordata; class Chondrichthyes; order Rajiformes; family Rajidae; genus Amblyraja; species Amblyraja radiata. The sequence continues at coordinate 81,850,735 of NC_045959.1, forward strand.
TTAAGGAAAAGAGAGGGAGATTGGTTTCTGAAAGGTGTTCAGGAGATCAGGTGATGGATGACACTATGGTGCAGCTAGTAAAGTTGTTGCCTCATGGCGCCAGAGACATGGGTTCGATCCTGACCTCAGGTACTGCCTGTGTGGCGTTCGCACAGTCTTCCTGTAACCACGTGGGTTTTCTACGAGTGCTCTGGTTTCCTTCCACATTCCAAAGACATGCAGGTTTGTAGGTTAATTGGCTTCTGTAAGTTGCCCATAGTATGTAGGTTAGAACTAGTGTACGGGTGATCGCTGGTCACAGCAGATTCCTGTTGACATGCTGTAAACTAAACATAACATAAAAGTGACACGAGGAACTTATTTCTCATCTAGGGAATGATTACTGCCTCAAATGCACAGCTAGGGTAGCAGTGGAAGCTGATTTGTTTGAAAAGGGAGATGGATAACTGGAAGGAAATAATTTGCAAGGCTCTCGGGATACGGAGGGGGAATGGATCTAACTGGATTATTCCTACACGCTGCTTTCTGATTTGTATATCCACGTGTGGGACACATAGACTGTAGGTGATGCTGTGACTAAAGGTTGGGCCCAGTGTTCAGGGGATGGGCCAATAGATTGAATCAACTTATGTTTGCCTGGTCTTTCCATTTAGATCATAAAACCATGAGATATAAGGGCGGAATTAGGCAATTCGGCTAATCGAGTCTACTCTGCCATTCAATTACTGCTGATATATTTGTCCCTCTCATCCCCATTCTCCTGCCTGCTCCTTGTAACCTATGGTGCCCTTACCAAGAATCTATCAACATCTGCTATAAAAATACCCAGTGACTTGGCCACAGCCTTCTGTGGCAATTAATTCCACAGATTCACCATCATCTGACTAAAGAAATTCCTCCTCATTTCCATTCTGAAGGTACTGTAAATCCTTTTATTCTGAGGCAATGCCCTTTGGTTCTAGACTCTCCCATTACAGGAAACATCCTTTCCACATCCACTCTAACCAGGCCTACCATTATCCAGTAGGCTTTGTTGAGACCCCACCCCTCATTCTTCTGAACTCCAGCAAGTACAGGTCTTTAAACACCTGATATGAAAATCCATCAAATCAATCATAAATTGTTTGATTCCCTGAGAACTGGAAGAAGGAGGGAGTCGGAGACACCAGCCGATGCAGGACAAAGATCTGGCAGGAGACCTTTCGCACCTTCAAGGTTGGCTGCAGGAGCCCCCTCTCCCCTCCCCCCCCCCCCTCTCCCCTCCATGACACGGTCTGAAGGCCTGGTGAGGAGACGGGCATCTTGCTGGCAAACCGAATAAGGCGATGGCTGCAACGTGCCTTTATGGCCATTTGCAGCAAGGACTGTGTCAGATGGCGCCAAAATCTGGCAACTATTGCATATGGACGCTGTGGGCTGTTTCTTTGCATAGAGTACTTACTCGAGGATTGTCTTTATATATGGCAATAATCGCACTGATCTACTGTATAAGTGACTGAATAATATACTTCAATGTACCTTTGGTGCTCATGACGATAAAAGAACCATTGAACTATTGATAAATAATCTGCAGAACATTTTGTTCTTCTTTAGGTGTGCAGAAAGGAGATAGAGTTGCCATCTATTTACCAGTGATTCCAGAACTGATATATGCAATGCTGGCCTGTGCAAGAATAGGAGCTGTCCACACAATTGTGGTATGTATGCACTTGGGGTATTAGGCTACTTGTTGCCAACTGGCCCACTCCAGACTGCAGGAGTACGTGCTGAAGGACTGGCTGTAGCTCGGTGCAATCAACACCAAGGCTCTGCGAGGGAGGACCACAGTCTAGGGTCCTTCCGTTGCTGGACATTGAGGGGCAAAGTCCGATCGGGACGCTCCTCAAACAAGGCAAGGGATATCACCGCAGGGGGCCAAATGGGTGACAAGGGTGCTTTGATTAAAGACGGGAGAGAATACTACCGAGTATGACAATAATGAATGTATGGACACTGAAGATTTTTGCAGTTTTTATTTTGTATATATTTTTTATTCTGAATAAAGTTTATCTTTGGAAATTAAAAAAAAAATGCTACTCGTGAGCACGGTATCTTTCATGAGAATCTTTATGAAGCACCTTTTGTGTGGAGAACCACCAGTTCTGGTTCTGCTGTTGTGTAGCCTATGAATCACATCTCTTAGGTTCCACATCACAAGATGGGTGCAACTTAAAAAGTCACAGTGACAATGCTGAGGTGTATCAACTGTTTCTTCGAGTCATAGAGTCACACAGCATGGAAACAAGCTCTTCAGCCTAACTTGCCCACACCGACCAACATGTCCCATCTAGATTAGTCCCACCTGCCTGCGTTTGGCCCATCTGCCTCTAAACCTGTCCTATGCATGTATCTGTCTAAATGTTTCTTAAACGTTGCAATAGTACCTGCCTCCAACAGCTCGTTCCACCCCTTGTGTGAAAAAGTTAGCCCTCAGGTTCCTATTGAATCTTTCCCCCCCTCACCTTAAACTTGTGTCCTCTGGTTCTCGATTCCCTTACTCTGGGCAAGAGACTGTGTACGTCGACCCAAACCACTTAATACTATTCCTCTCTTGACTTGTACATTCAGTGGAATGCATCTTATTTTAGGGGATTTTCCAGGAGAAGTGATGCATTCAGAGGATAGATAAGCAGATCCACACACCACACATTTCCTTAGACTGGTTTCCAGCTTTAGCTCTAATCCTTTACTGGACTTGATACCTCAATCAGCAATACATCCAACCGAATCTTAAGTCCGCTATGTTGATTAAAGAACAGAGGGGATTACAACTGTTTCATCTGTTTATTATTCAGTTTGCAGGTTTCTCAGCTGAATCTCTGTGTGACAGAATATTAGATTGCCAATGCATATTGCTGGTTACTGCAGGTAAATACCTTATTGTTCTGCTAACAGTGATTCTCTTGTGGACATCTTTGCTCTTTGAAATCCACCTCTTATCCCAGTGAGCAGTTGCAGCTTTAATACCTGAAAGCACTGTGGTTCCTTGTTGGAAAAAGCATAATACCTTGAGGCAAAAAGGAGACAGGCAGCTGATAGAGCTTCTGCCTCACAGCGCCAGAGACCCAGGTTCGATACTGACCTTGGATGCTGTCTGTGTGTAATTTATACATTCTCCCTGTGACCGGCTGCTCTGGTATCCTCTCACAGATGTTTCAGTTTCAGTTTCAGTTTAGTTTATTGTCACGTGTACCGAGGTACAGTGAAAAGCTTTTTGTTGCATGCTAACCAGTCACCAGAAAGACAATACATGATTCCGATCAATCAATTTACAGTGTATAGATACATGACCAGGGAATGACGTCTAGTGCAAGGTAAAGACAGCAAAGTCTGGTCAAAGACAGTCCGAGGGACATCAAAGAGGTAGCTAGTAGTTCAGCACTGTTCTCTGGTTGTGGTAGAATGATTCAGTTCACTGATAACAGCTGGGAAGAAACTGTTCTTGAATCTGGTGATGTGCGTTTTCACACTTCTGTACCTTTTGCCTGATGGGAGAGGGAAGAAGAGGGAGTGGCCAGGGTGTGTCTCATCCTTGATTATGCTGCTGGCCTTGCCGAGGCAGCATGACGTATAAATGGAGACAATAGAAGGAAGGTTGGTTTGTGTGATGGCCTGGGCTGCATCCACAATTTGCTGCAATTTCTTATGGTCCTGGATGGAACTGTTCCCAAACCAAGCTGTGATACATCCTGATAAAATGCTTTCGATGATGCATCTTTAGAAGTTGGTGAGAGTTGTAGGCGACATGCCAAACCTCCGAAGCCTTCTAAGGAAGTACAGGTGTTGGTGTGCTTTCTTGGTCGTTGCTTCAATATGGGTGCTCCAGGTGAAATTGTTAGTGATATTGACATCGAGGAATTTCAAATTTTCGACCACCTCTACTTTGGCACCATCAATGCAAACTGGGGTATGTGTACCGCTTTGCTTCCTGAAGTCGATCACTATCTCCTTTGTCTTGCTGATGTTGGGAGAAAGGTTGTTGCCCTGACACCGGGACAAGAGGTTCTCAATCTCCTTCCTGTACTCCGTCTCATCATTATTTGATATCTGGCCCACAATGTGATGTCGTCTGCGAACTTAAACATTGAATTAGATTTGTACATGGCTGTGCAGTTGTGGGTGTACAAGGAGTAAAGAAGGGGGGCTGAGAATGCATCCTTGCGGAGATTATCATGGAGGATGATTTGTCCCCTACCCTCACTAATTGGGGTCTCTGGGTCAGGAAGTCCCAAAGACGTGCGGGTTTGTAGGTTACTTGGCCTCTGCAAACTGCACCTGGTGTGTAGGGAGTGGATGTGAAACTGGGATAACATGGAACTAGTGTGAACAGTGATTAATGGCCCCTAAAATTGCCCCTAATTTGTAGGGAGTGGATGAGGAAGTGGGTTAACATAGAACCAGTGTGAACGCGTGATTGATGGACTCGCTGGGAGGAAGGGCCTGTTTCCATTTTGTATCTCTAAAATAAAACTAAACTAAACTTTACATTTTCTTTATGTTATTTAGATGGTTTTTACAGAGGAGAGAAGCTGATTAACCTAAAACAGATTGCAGATGATGCTTTGGAGAAGTGTAAACGCAAGTGAGAATTTTGCTATTAGTGCTCTATTGGACTAAAGTTTTTTGACATAACCTATGAATTGTTCAAGAAACCCCAATGCTCGCTTATGTGCTTTTACTGAAAACTGTATTTGTGCACAGGGGAGATCCCAGAGCATGAATCATGGTGGGGTTATATAGAGATAGATCAAATGCAGAGGTCCTGCAATTTTCTTTGGCATGTCTTAAACATTGTCAACCAAATTCTAACTACAAATCTGGTTTTGGTCTATACAAGGCTTCTGAACCTATCCACATTCTCCAGAGATGCTGCCTGAACTGCTGAGTTACTCCAGCACTTTGTATCCTTTTTTTGTGCAGTTCCTTGCTTCAACTAGAAATCTTGATACTTTATTCTGTAAAGTATAGGATGATTATGAACAAAATTTACTCCCGAAAATAAACTTTCCACTTCGGTGGGAAGGCCACACTTGGGGTACTCTGTGGTGAGGTCACACTTTGAGCACTTTGAGTTCAGTTTTGCTGTTGTATCCTTTGACAACCTTCCTCATTATTTACAACTCCACCAACTCTCACGTCATTTGCAAACTTACTGACCAGAACATTTACATTTTCATCCGAATCATTAATGCGAGATTACACACAACAAAATTCCAATCTCTGATCTCTATGGATCACCTATGGTCACAGAACTCCAGTCAGAAAAAGTTCAGTTCAGTGCAGTTCAGTTTGGTTTATTGTCACTGCAGGAAATGCTACACTTGTCGCTTTACCTCCCACCTTGACTCCATTCAAGGACCCAAGCAGTCTTTCCAGGTAAGGCAGAGGTTCACCTGCGCCTCCTCCAACCTCATCTATTGCATCCGCTGCTCTAGGTGTCAGCTCTTCTACTTCAGCGAGACCAAGCGTAGCCTTGGCGATCGCTTCTCCCAACACTTCCGCTCGGTTTGCATTAAGCGACCTGATCTCCCGGTGGCTCAGCACTTCAACTCCCCCTCCCACTCCGAATCCGACCTTTCTGTCCTGGGCCTCCTCCATCTCTAATATGACCGTGCTTTTCCAAATGCAAGTGAATGGCGTTCTGCTGTTATAATAATTATGTATCATTTCAAGTTGACCCATTCTTCACAAATTGATTTCCAATTTCTCTTTAGAAAAGGTTTTGTGGTGAAAAGATGCGTTGTGGTGCAACGCCTTAGCAACAAGCTGAGAAACAGCCAAGGACAATCCTGCTGTAACATGCTGCAGGTAAACATTGATCAACTTTCATAAGAAATAACTGAATGATTATTATTAGCATAATATACAAGACGATCGTAAGGTCATAAAGGATAAAATGAGAATTAAACTATTCGGACCATCATGTCTACTCCGCCCTTCAATCATGGCTGATCTATCTCTCCCTTCTAACCCCATTCTACTGCCTTCTCCCCATAACCTCTGATACCTGTACTAATCAATAATCTATTTATCTCTGCCTTAAAAATATCCACTTGACTTGGTTTCCAAAGCTTTCTGTGGCAAAGAATTCCACAGATTCCGCACCACAAATCTTGGACCAGAGCAAAGCTCCTTCTACTTCACATTCTTCCATCATCCCTTCCCATTTCGAGTCCTCCACACTCACTTGCTAATTCTATAGAACAGCTAGTATTTCTCTGACTCTGCAAGCAGTGTAAGGCAGCAACTCTACCACTGCGCCACAGTTGGCCACTGTGAAATATGCCTGTTCAGCAGGTAGAGTCTGGGTGAGGGGAGTTGATGCGAATGTAGGGAGACCAGGTTGCAGAGAAAGTTAGTAAAGGGACGGGGACTCTCTGTGAGCTGGCATAGACTCAGTGGGCTGAATGGTCTCTTTCTACGTCATAAAGAAATATTGAAATGAACACTACCATCACCAAAGGGATTGCAGCAGTCCAAGAATCTGGTTCATTATCACATTCTCAAAGTTCAATTAGGGAAAGGAATTGTCAGTAAAGTCACTGAGTCATGGAGTTATAATGCCATAAATGTTTATTTAGAAAATCTTAAAGACCTTATTCGGTGGCACAGTGGCACAGGTGGTAGAGCTGCTGCCTCACAGAGCCAGAGACCAAAGGTTCGATCCTGAACTTGGCTGCTGTCTGCGTGGAGTTTGCACCTTCTCTCTGGGACTGCGTGGGTTTCCTTGGTGCTCCGGTTTCCACTCATATACCAAAGTTATGCAGATTTATAGGTCAATTGACTTCTGTAAATTGTCCTCAGTGTTTAGGGAGTGGATGTGAAAGTGAGATAACGTAGAACTAGTGAAAATGGTCGATCAATGGTTGGCGGGAACTCGATGGGAACTGTTTCCCTGCCACATCTCTAAACAAAACTAACCTAAACTTAATGTAGCACTCGTATTCCTAATACAACAATAGCTAAGTGCCAGAGAACTTCCTCCTAAATACTGTATATGGTGGAGTTACTTTTATTGCAATTAGAATACAAATATACATCCCTTCCATGTGCTTGTTTGCAAACATATCGTAAGATGGACCCGTACTCAAAGAGCACAAAGAGTACGTTTCAGTTGCCGCCTTTGTTACCACAGATAATGGAAGCAATTTCTTGCAGGATCTGTGAAGGCCTTGTGATCCCGGCCATCGGATTTTCCTGGACAATGCTTAATGCTCGGGAAGTGAGAAGGAAGTTCTGTTCTATGTAGGAATGTCTCTGGTGGATGAATTGGCGTTCTGTGCCAGCTTGTGTGTCAACTTACTGCTCTGTTAAAAATACAGCTGGCTGAAAAAGGGTCTCGACCCGAAACGTCACCTATTCCTGTTCTCCACAGGTGCTGCCTGACCCGCTGAGTTACTCCAGCTTTCTGTGTCTGTCTTTGTTAAAAATACATTCATGCGTTAACCATTGTGGTCTTCTCACAGTCATCCTGGAACTCTGAGACGGATATGCTCTGGGACGCCCTAATGAAGGACGCCAGTGAGCAGTGTGAGCCAGAATGGGTTGATGCTGAACATCCTCTCTTCATCCTCTACACCAGTGGGTCCACTGGGAAGCCAAAGGCAAGCCTGCTGTGTCCTTGTAGATCATAGATGCCAACCGGAACTGTGCTTATCCTACATTGTTACCATGCTAAACTCAAAGGAGATTATATGGATTCCTATTGTAAACCATTCGTAGTCTTCTTTTTCTTGCTTTTGAGGCAGCAAAAGTCTGCAGCAGGGTGATGCCATCTGGTTCGACATAAGTAGGCGCCTGTCCTAAAAAGGGCGCATGCCAAAGGTTGGCGCCAAGCTGCGGCGACTGAGGTTGCATTTCTGCTGCTGTCTCTGTTTGTTGCCGTTTGCCTGACTGAGGTCAGTTGACAGGGCTCACCACGGGGAGGTCGACAACATGAGCCCCAATCTTAGAATCGTACAGCACAGAAGCAGGCCCTTCGGCCCAACTTGCCCATGCCAACTAAGATGCCCCATCTACAAAGTGCTGGAGTAACTCAGTGAGTCAGGCAGCATGTCTGGAGCACAGTCTAAAGAAGGGTTTCGACCCGAAATGTCACCTATCCATGTTTTCCAGAGATGTTGCCTGAAATGCTGTTACTCCATCACTTTGTGTCCTTTTGTATCCCATATACTCTAGTTCCACTTGCCCGCATTGACCCATATCCCTCTAAACTTTTCCTATCCATGTACATGTCCAAATGTCTTTTAAATATTGTTATAGTACCTGTCTCAACTACCTCCTCTGGCAGCTCATTCTATACACCTACCATCCTCTGTGTAAAAATGTTGCCCCTCACATTCTTTCCCCTCTCATCTCAAACTTATGTCCTCTGGTTCTTGATTCCCATACGCTGGGTAAAATACTCTGTCAATTCACCCTGTTAATCCCCCTCATGATTTTATTTTTTTAACGACTTTGCTCCTGGAGAACATTCCTCAGTCATCCTTCCTTCTAGCAGTTTCTAAAGTACAACCTTAATGCGCTTTCTCAATTTACGTCATTGGGTCATAGAGCTGTATAACAAGTAAATGGTCTCCTCGTCCTAAATTGTCCATGCTGACCAAGTTGCCTAACCAAGCTAGTCCCACTAGTCTGTGCTCGGCCCATGTCCCTCCAAACTCTCCTGTCCATGTACCTGTCTCTGTGTCTTTCAAATGTAATTGAACCAATCTCTACCATTTCCTCTAGCAATGTGTTCCATGTACGCACCACTCTCTGCATGAAGATGTTGCCCCTCAGGTCCCTTTTAAATCTTTCATCTCTCCTCCTGTTTTGCTCTTTTTAAACTTATTTGCGCTGTTACACTCGGTATCCTCCTCCTCAGTCCTTTAATATTGTCTATCAGTTATATCAACACAATTTAATATGTCTGGTAAATAAATGGACCAAATGATTTGTACACATGTAATTTCCTCATCTTAGTTTAGTTTATTATTGTCACGTGTACCAAGGTACATTGCAATGCTTTATTGTTGCGTGCTATCCAGTCAGCGAAAAGACTATGCATGATTACAATCAAGGCATCCACTGAGTACAGATACAGGATAAGGGGATAGCATTTAGTGCAAGATAAATTCCAGTGGTCCGAATGATCTCCAATGAGGTCGATGGTAGGCCAGAACCACTCTCTAGTTAGTGATGGAATGGGTCAGTTGCCAGATAACAGCTGGGAAGAAACTGTCCCTGAATCTGGAGTTTGTGTTTTCACACTTCTGTACCTCTTGTCTGATGGGAGAGGGGAGAAGAGGGAGTGACCAGGATGAGATTCATCCTTGATTAAGCTTGTGGCCTTGCAGAGGCAGCGTGAGGTGAAGATGGAGTCAATGGAAGGGAGGACGGTTTGCATGATGGTCTGGGCTGTGTTCACAACTCTCTGCAATTCCTTGTGTGTTGGATGGATCTGTAGATGTTGGTGAGAGGTATTGGGGATTATTGGAGAGATGGAGAGCTATCTCTTTGGCTCAGTGAATGGCAATGGGCTGATTTAAATCAAGTTGACATTTAAGTCCTAACTCGAAACATGGAGTCATAGAGTGATATGGTGTGGAAACAGGCCCTTTGGCCCAACTTGCTCACACCGACCAACATGTCCCATCTACACTAGTCCCACCTGCCTGCATTTGGCATATATCCCTCTAAACCTGTCCTATCCATGTTACTGTTTAAATGTTTCTTAAACATTGCGATAGTACCTGCCTTGATGACCTCTTCCGGTAGCTCGTTCCATGCACCCACCACCCTTTCATGAAAAAGTTACCCCACGGGTTCCTATTAAATCATTCCCCCCTCACCTTAAACCTATGTCCTCTGGTTCTCGATTCCCTTACTCTGGGCAAGAGACTCTGTGTGTCTACCACATCACCTACCCATGTTCTCCAGAGATGGTGATTAACCCGTTGAGTTACTTCAGCACTTTGTGTCCTTTTGTGTAAGCCAGCATCTGCAGTTCCTTGTTTCCAACATTTAAAATGAGACATTGAGCTGCATACTAGATGACTAAATATTTGGTCGTAGAGTAAGGATGTGTCTCAAAGTAAGAAAGAAGGGGAAGTTAGGAAGGGAATTCCAGAGGTTGAGACCTGGCAGTTGAAAGTACAGACATAAACACCAATTGCATTTTGGAATGATCAGGAAGGCAACATTTTAATTACTCTGGATAGTTTATAGGTTGGAGGAGACTACTATTGTGAGGAGCAGTAGGGGATTTGAAAGCAGCAGAGAGACAGGATGTTAGGGAGCTTTGGGAGATGTGGGATGAGGGTTGGGGCAGTGGTAAGGGGTGGCGTGTTCCAGTATACATTATACTACTTTACAGGAGTTGCATCAATTCATTTACCGTTAGAGCAACGACCTCCACAATGAATGAATGTGTGCAATGGGCGAGTTTCTACACAGTGTCCAGAGGTCATAATGTGATCACTCCTCAGCAGGTTCCCATCAGACCAACTCCTCTGATAACATGTTGCTTTCATCCAGGGCGTGCTGCACACTGTTGCGGGCTACTTAATGTACACGGCAATCAGTTTTAAATACGTTTTTGACTACCACGCTGATGATGTGTACTGGTGCACGGCAGACATTGGATGGATTACTGGACACTCATACGTTACCTATGGACCGCTGGCAAATGGTGCAACGAGTGTACTTGTGAGTACCGGCTCTCTTCTGTATCTTTATTGCAACTGGAAAGATCTTCTTAGCGGCTGTGGTTAATGTATAGAAGGTTAAAGCCCCCAATCTTGGTGTGGTGCTCCTGTGAGCGGGCGGCACAGTGGCTCACCCGTAGAGTTGCTTCCTTACAGTGCCAGAGACCCGGGTTCAATCCTGACTATGGGTGCTGTCCGTATGGAGTTTGTACGTACTCCCTATGGCCACATGGATTTTCTCCGGGTGCTCCAGTTCCCTCCCAGATTCCAAAGATGTACAGGTTTCTAGATTAATTGGTTTCTGTAAGTTGTCAATTGTCACTAGCGCATAGGATAGTTCTAGTGTACAGGGGTGATTGCTGGTCCGCGTGGACTCGGTAAGCCGCCGAAGGGCCTATTTCCACGTTGTATCTCTAAAGTCTGGAATCTATGGCTCCAATCATGACCGACAGGCAAACAGGTATCTGGGCGATGCACTGCTGTGTTGCTACATCATCTGTTTGGGATCAATAACGACGTTTAACGATGCAACTGAAAGGTTGAAACCGTGGAGCTTTACATCAAAAAGCAAGCCCAAAAAGAACCACAAATTTTCCATGGGTTTAGGTATACGGTGAGAGGTAAGAGCTTCAGAGGGACCGGAGGGCAGATTGTTTTCCACACCAAGTGAATTTGGTATCTGGAACGTGCTACCTGAGGCACTGGTGAAGGCAGGCACTCTTTCAACATCTAGGAAGCATCTAAAGCTGCTTTCTCTGTGCCTTATACATGTTCTCAAAATATATCCTGTCAACTACAAACAATAAAACTGATTAGCACTTTGCTACTTTTTTCATTTTCTTAATCCAACAACATAAAAAGCACATAAACCGTACAGAGGAACCTGTCAAAAATGTCAATAAATGGTAGTTATATATAGCTATCCTACCTTGAATATCAATTTAGACTGCTGTGGAGGCCAAGTCTATTTAAAGTAGAAGGTACTTGATTAGTAAGGATGTCAAAGATTATGGGGAGAAGGCAGGAGAATGGGGGTGAGAATGAAAGTGAGATCAACGATGATTGAATGGCAGAGTAGTATTGATGGGCCGAATGGCCTAATTCTGCTGCTATTATATATGAACTTGTGAACAAGAATATTTGGGAGTTATGGACTAAAATACTTGGAAGTCATGTACCGTAGGACTCTAGTAATGTAGCATAATTTTGTTTTGGAAATCTAGAGTTTGGCACGTGACTCACTCTTTAGAAGGGAATGTGAGCCAGGCTCCAGAGTGCATATGGGATGTGTGGCCAGGGCTGCAATCCAGGGTGTGAGCATGGGTCAAGTCTGCAGGTTGAGTGTGGAGCTGAGCCATGGTTGGGGTCATAGAACATAGAAACATAGAAAATAGGTGCAGGAGTAGGCCATTCGGCCCTTCGAGCCTGCACCGCCATTCAATATGATCATGGCTGATCATCCAACTCAGTATCCTGTACCTGCCTTCTCTCCATACCCCCTGATCCCTTTAGCCACAAGGGCCACATCCAACTCCCTCTTAAATATAGCCAATGAACTGGCCTCAACTACCTTCTGCGGGAGAGAATTCCACAGATTCACCACTCTGTGTGAAAAAAGTTTTCCTCATCTCGGTCCTAAAAGATTTCCCCTTTATCCTTAAACTGTGACCCCTTGTTCTGGACTTCCCCAACATCGGGAACAATCTTCCTGCATCTAGCCTGTCCAACCCCTTAAGAATTTTGTACGTTTCTATAAGATCCCCCCTCAATCTTCTAAATTCTAGCGAGTACAAACCGAGTCTATCCAGTCTTTCTTCATATGAAAGTCCTGACATCCCAGGAATCAGTCTGGTGAACCTTCTCTGTACTCCCTCTATGGCAAGAATGTCTTTCCTCAGATTAAGAGACCAAAACTGTACGCAATACTCCAGGTGTGGTCTCACCAAGACCCTGTGCAACTGCAGTAGAACCTCCCTGCTCCTATACTCAAATCCTTTTGCTATGAAAACCACCAGGGCTCAGGGACATGGGCAGGTTTGCTGCTAGAACTTGATCCCAGACTGATTGTACACCAAATCATAGAGTCACACAGCATGGAAACAGATGCTTCGGCCCAACTTGCCCACACTGAACAATATGTTCCATCTACACTAGTTCCACCTGCCTGTGATTGCCCCATATCATTCTAAACAGATCCTATCCATGTAACTGTCCAAATGTCTATGAAATGTTATGATAGTACCTGCTCTCTGGTACTGCCTCCTCTGGCAGCTCATTCCATGCACCCACAAACCATTGCGTAAAAAAGCTGCCCCTCAGGTTTCTATTAAATCATTCCCCCTCAGCTTAAATAAGAAAGAGGAGATATACATCTCTTGCTTCCTTTAAACTCTGGACAGCACAGTGACTGGTAGGTGGCTCAATGGTGCAATTGGTAGAGCCGTTGCCTCACAGCGCCAGAGAATTGGGTTTGATCCCGACCTTGTGTGCTGTCCGACCTAAGGTACTGGAAGAGAGAAGGTGGGAGACAGTGAGAACGGGAGGGAAGCATGGAATGCCAACGTCCCCGGGTGTTGTACCTCTTGTGAACAGGTTCACCCACTTAGAAGCTGTTGGGACAGAAGAGGTGTTTACACTGGGCGACGGACTGGCTTGTGATGCGAATAGGGCTGTTGAGCCAAAACCAAAAAGGCCTAAGGCAGGCAACGCCATTGTAGTGGGAGACTCCATTGTGAGAGGTACGGACAGGGGTTTCTGCAGCAACAGACGGGATGCGAGGATGGTGTGCTGCCTTCCTGGTGCCAGGATCCAGGATGTCATGGACAGAGTGCAGAAAATCCTCAAGGGCGAAGGTGAACATCCGGAAGTGGTAGTGCATGTCGGCACAAACGATGTCGGAAAGAAGGGGATGAATATTCTGCAGCGTGACTTTAGAGAGCTCGGAAAAATGCTGAAAAGCAGGACCTCCAGGGTTGTTATCTCCAGTTTGCTTCCAGTTCCTCGTGCTGGCGAGAGCAGGAACAGGGAGATACGGGACCTGAACGTGTGGCTGAGGAACTGGTGCACGGGGCAGGGATTTAGATTCTTAGATCACTGGCATCTGTTTTGGGGTAAGGGGGAACTGTACAAAAGGGACGGATTGCATCTTAACAGGTGGGGGACCAGCATTCTGGCAGGCAGGTTTGCCACTGCTACACGGGTGGTTTTAAACTGAATAAGGGGGGTGGGGTGTCGAATGGGATAGTGGAGGATGGAGTTAAAGGGAAAGGGTTTCTTAAATGTGTGAGCGTAGAGACAGAGGGGTGTAAAATGAGGGTAGAAGCAATAGGTAGCAAGGTGAAAAGTAAAAGTGGCAGGCAGACAAAAACAGGGCAAAAATCAGAAAGGGACACTTTTCAACATAATTGTATAAGGGGTAAGAGTGTTGTAAAAACAAGCCTGAAGGCTTTGTGTCTCAATGCAAGGAGCATTCGTAATAAGGTGGATGAGTTGAATGTGCAGATAGCTATTAATGACTATGATATAGTTGGGATCACGGAGACATGGCTCCAGGGTGACCAAGGCTGGGAGCTGAACATCCAGGGATATTCAATATTCAGGAAGGATAGAGAGAAAGGAAAAGGAGGTGGGGTAGCGTTGCTGATTAGAGAGGAGATTAACGCAATGGAAAGGAAGGACATTAGTTTGGAGGATGTGGAATCGGTATGGGTAGAGCTGCGAAACACTAAGGGGCAGAAAACGCTGGTGGGTGTTGTGTACAGGCCACCTAACAGTAGTAGTGAAGTTGGAGATGGTATCAAACAGGAAATTAGAAATGCGTGCGACAAAGGCAAAACAGTTATAATGGGTGACTTCAATCTACATATAGATTGGGTGAATCAAATTGGCAGGGGTGCTGAGGAAGAGGATTTCTTGGAATGTATGCGGGATAGTTATCTAAATCAACATGTAGAGGAACCAACGAGAGAGCAGGCTATTTTAGACTGGGTATTGAGTAATGAGGAAGGGTTAGTTAGCAGTCTTGTTGTACGTGCCCCCTTGGGCAAGAGTGACCATAATATGGTTGAGTTCTTCATTAGGATGGAGAGTGACATTGTTAATTCAGAAACAATGGTTCTGAACTTAAAGAAAGGTAACTTTGAGGGTATGAGACGTGAATTGGCCAAGATTGACTGGCAATTAATTCTAAAAGGGTTGACGGTGGATATGCAATGGAAGACATTTAAAGACTGCATGGATGAACTACAAAAATTGTTCATCCCAGTTTGGCAAAAGAATAAATCAGGGAAGGTAGTGCATCCGTGGATAACAAGGGAAATCAGGGATAGTATCAAAGCGAAGGATGATGCGTTCAAATTAGCCAGAAAAAGCAGCATACCGGAGGACTGGGAGAAATTCAGAGACCAGCAGAGGAGGACAAAGGGCTTAATTAGGAAAGAAAAAATAGATTATGAAAGAAAACTGGCAGGGAACATAAAAACTGACTGCAAAAGTTTTTATAGATATGTGAAAAGAAAGAGATTAGTTAAAACAAATGTAGGTCCCTTGCAGTCAGAAACAGGTGAGTTGATCATGGGGAACAAGGATATGGCGGACCAATTGAATAACTACTTTGGTTCCGTTTTCACTAAGGAAGACATAAATAATCTGCCGGAAATAGCAGGGGACCGCGGGTCAAAGGAGTTGGAGGAATTGAGTGAAATCCAGATTAGCCGGGAAGTGGTGTTGGGTAAATTGAATGGATTAAAGGCCGATAAATCCCCAGGGCCAGATAGGCTGCATCCCAGAGTACTTAAGGAAGTAGCTCCAGAAATAGTGGATGCATTAGTAATAATCTTTCAAAACTCTTTAGATTCTGGAGTAGTTCCTGAGGATTGGCGGGTAGCAAACGTAACCCCACTTTTTAAGAAGGGAGGGAGAGAGAAAACGGGGAATTACAGACCAGTTAGTCTAACATCGGTAGTGGGGAAACTGCTAGAGTCAGTTATTAAAGATGGGATAGCAGCACATTTGGAAAGTGGTGAAATCATTGGACAAAGTCAGCATGGATTTACAAAAGGTAAATCATGTCTGACGAATCTTATAGAATTCTTCGAGGATGTAACTAGTAGCGTGGATAGGGGAGAACCAGTGGACGTGGTGTATCTGGACTTCCAGAAGGCTTTCGACAAGGTCCCACATAAGAGATTAGTATACAAACTTAAAGCACACGGCATTGGGGGTTCAGTATTGATGTGGATAGAGAACTGGCTGGCAAACAGGAAGCAAAGAGTAGGAGTAAACGGGTCCTTTTCACAATGGCAGGCAGTGACTAGTGGGGTACCGCAAGGCTCAGTGCTGGGACCCCAGCTATTTACAATATATATTAATGATCTGGATGAGGGAATTGAAGGCAATATCTCCAAGTTTGCGGATGACACTAAGCTGGGGGGCAGTGTTAGCTGTGAGGAGGATGCTAGGAGACTGCAAGGTGACTTGGATAGGCTGGGTGAGTGGGCAAATGTTTGGCTGATGCAGTATAATGTGGATAAATGTGAGGTTATCCATTTTGGTGGCAAAAACAGGAAAGCAGACTATTATCTAAATGGTGGCCGACTAGGAAAAGGGGAGATGCAGCGAGACCTGGGTGTCATGGTACACCAGTCATTGAAAGTAGGCATGCAGGTGCAGCAGGCAGTGAAGAAAGCGAATGGTATGTTAGCTTTCATAGCAAAAGGATTTGAGTATAGGAGCAGGGAGGTTCTACTGCAGTTGTACAGGGTCTTGGTGAGACCACACCTGGAGTATTGCGTACAGTTTTGGTCTCCAAATCTGAGGAAGGACATTATTGCCATAGAGGGAGTGCAGAGAAGGTTCACCAGACTGATTCCTGGGATGTCAGGACTGTCTTATGAAGAAAGACTGGATAGACTTGGTTTATACTCTCTAGAATTTAGGAGATTGAGAGGGGATCTTATAGAAACTTACAAAATTCTTAAGGGGTTGGACAGGCTAGATGCAGGAAGATTGCTCCCGATGTTGGGGAAGTCCAGGACAAGGGGTCACAGCTTAAGGATAAGGGGGAAATCCTTTAAAACCGAGATGAGAAGAACTTTTTTCACACAGAGAGTGGTGAATCTCTGGAACTCTCTGCCACAGAGGGTAGTCGAGGCCAGTTCATTGGCTATATTTAAGAGGGAGTTAGATGTGGCCCTTGTGGCTAAGGGGATCAGAGGGTATGGAGAGAAGGCAGGTACGGGATACTGAGTTGGATGATCAGCCATGATCATATTGAATGGCGGTGCAGGCTCGAAGGGCCGAATGGCCTACTCCTGCACCTAATTTCTATGTTTCTATGTCTGGGAGGAGTTTGTGACCACGTGGGTTCCCTCCAGGTGCTCTGGTTTCCTCCCATATCCCAAAGACCGTGTGAGTTTGCAGATTAATTAGTCTCTGTAAAATTGCCTCCAGTGTGTGAAATGAATGAGAAAGTGGGATAATATAGAACTCATGTGAATGGATGATCGATGGTCGGCATGGGCTCGGTGGGCTGAAGTGCCTGTTTCCTTGCTGTTTCTCTAAACTAAACTGAACTAAAAACGACTGGGTTCACTGGAAAATTTCGTACACCACTGTGTAACATGTAAAAATGTGAAATGGGGGAGATATGCTTGATTAATAGGAGTATCTAGACTAAGTGGGACCCGTTGGGTCCCATGTTCACACGTGAGGGCTGGTCCCCCAACGCAATATTCCACCTCTACACCAATTCCAATATTGGTGACCAATGGTGGGGGGGGTGTGGCTTTCTGGAGCGCTAGTATAGGTGTTGTGGGCCGAAGGGACTGGTTTCCAGTGGGCTGGTATGGACATTGTGGGCCAAATGGATTATTGGGCTGGCAGCTCAGTCACTCAGGCCTGGTGGGCTGGCAGCTCAGTCACTCAGGCCTGCTGGGCTGGCAGCTCAGTCACTCAGGCCTGGTGGGCTGGCCGCTCAGTCACTCAGGCCTGGTGGGCTGGCAGCTCAGTCACTCAGGCCTGGTGGGCTGGCAGCTCAGTCACTCAGGGCTGGTGGGTTGGCAACTCAGAAACTGCCAGAAATTCTGCCCAAAACAGGTGAGAGACTCTGTGAGAGAGAGAAGGGGAGAATCAATTTTAGACATTTTTCATCTTTTTCTACAGATCACAGCAATGAAGGAGGAACGTCTATCCTGGCCTGGATCTCACAGGGGGCCAATGAAGGGAGGGAGAAAAATACTGGGTTGAGGTTTAATACTTACAAGGGGAATACTTACTGATGGGCCGAAGGGACTCCTCCTGGGCTAGTATATGCTTAATGGGCCGAAGGGACAATAAATCTGAGTGAAATCTCAGTGAAAGGCACTTTTTGTGGACATTTCCTGGCCTGGCACGGGCCTTTTGGGCCAAAATGTTCTTCCTGGGCTAATGCGGGCATTTTGGGACTGGTTTTGGGGCTAACAGGAGCCTTGTGGGCCGAATTGAATGGTTTCAGGTAGTCCAAAGGTGGGCTGGTAGTTCACTCACTCAATCACGGCTGGTGGGTTGGCAGTTCACTCATTCAATCACGGCTGGTGGGCTGGCAGTTGACTGACTCACGGCTGATGGGCTGGCAGTTGACTGACTCAGGGCTGGTGGGCTGGCAGTTAATTGACTCACGGCTGGTGGGTTGGCAGTTCACTCGCGGCTATTCCTTGAAATTCCATTTCAAGCAGAGTGCAGGCCACCAAATTCAAATGCAATTTCATACCATTTCAAGCAGTGTGCAGGCCACCAAATTCAAATGCATTTTAATAACATTTCAAGCAGAGTGCAGGCCACCAAATTCAAATGCAATCTCATACCTTTTCAAGCAGAGTGCAGGCCACCAAATTCAAATGCAATTTCATACCATTTCAAGCAGAGTGCAGGTCACCAAATTCAAATGCAATTTCATACAATTTCAAGCAGAGTGCAGGCCACCAAATTCAAATGCAATTTCATACCATTTGGGCTTCATACTCCTGCCCCCCCAGAAGGGGTGTTACCTTCATCATGGTGATTGGCAGGCTAGAGGCCCAATCAGCTGATCTCAAGATTTTTTAAACGTTCATAACTTTCTGGGCTAATAGGGGCCTTGTGGGCCGAAATGAATGGTTGCAGGTAGGCCAAAGGTGGGCTGGCAGTTCACTCACTCACTGACTCACTGACTCACTGACTCACTCACTCACTCACTGACTCACTCACTGACTCACTCACTCACTCACTCACTCACTCACTCACTCACGGATGGTGGGCTGGCACTTTTCTCACTCACGGCTGATGGGCTGGCAGTTGACTGACTCACGGCTGGTGGGCTGGCAGTTGACTGACACATGGCTGTTGGGCTGGCAGTTCACTCACGGCTATTCCTTGAAATTCCATTTCAAGCAGAGTGCAGGCCACCAAATTCAAATGCAATTTCATACCACTTCAAGCAGATTGCAGGCCACCAAATTCAAATGCAATTTCAAACCATTTCAAGCAGAGTGCAGGCCACCAAATTCAAATGCAATTTCATACCATTTGGGCTTCATACTCCTGCCCCCCCGGAAGGGGCGTTACATTCATCATGGTGATTGATAGGCGAGGGCAACCAATCAGCTGATCTCAAGATTTTTTAAACGTTCATAACTTTTTTATTTTTCATCGATCGGAAAAATCCTCTGGGCTGCCTCAGCGGAGGAGGACTGTGAGTAAGATGGCCAAAAATCATAGCAATATATGGTAGCGTTTTTTCTAAAATCAATATACGCCGCAGACAGGAAGTGTTCAAGATGAGACGTTTAGTTATATAGATGTCCAATAGTCCTGAAAACCTGCTGGATCACCAAAGTCCACAGGGTAAGAGTTTGTGGAAGTTTTATTTTACCTGGTCGTATGGAAAGTTGTGCAGAATGTAAATTCTGGCATAATTTGGCCTTCACTATTCACGACAAATGCATTGAGCGTTCTGAGATCTTGGTACCTTGCCCAGTGACAGAGTTGACACTAATGTAATTGCAGAGTGAGCCTTGCCCTGCCCAGTGGCTGGGTTGAGGGGTGTGAGGCCAGATCCCAGGAAATGGTACCTCAGTCTTGCCACTCTTGAAATTATGGTGTATGATGCTGGTGTAGTGGTTAACTTCGGGCCTAGTTGCCCAAAGGCCTGCACTAACAATCTAGAGACATGAGTTCAAATCCCACCAAGCCAGATATGGAATTTGAATGCAGGCAACAATAAATTCATAAGTGATAGGAGTAGAATTAGGCCATTCGGCCCATCAGGTCTACTCTGCCATTCAATCATAGCTGATCTATCTCTCTCTCCTAACCCTATTCTCCTGCCCTCCCGATAACCTCTGACACCCATACCAATCAAGAATCTATCTATCTCTGGCTTAAACTTGGGCTCCACAGCCTTCTGTGGCAATAAATTCCACAAATTCACCACCCTCTGACTAAACAAATTTCTCTTCATCTCCTTCCTAAAGGAACGTCCTTTAATTCTGAGACTATGACCTCTGGTCCTAGACTCTCCCACTAGTGGAAAAACTAGGGGGAGGGGAGGAGGGAGGGGAGGGGGGAGGGGGGTGTTGTTACCGAAAGTCTGTGAAAGCGACCCCATCAGAGACTGTGAGGCCTCGCATCCTCGGCGCTTCTGACACGCCGGCTCTGTCACGCTGGCTGTTCCCCCGCTGATTTTTGCCCGAGAGCAAAAAGCAGCGATTGAACATCCGATGTTTGGCTTGAGGCAGCGTGACAGAGCCGGGCGTGGCACCAGCGGTAGGGAAAAATGTTGCCATTTTTCGAGCAGAGCGCTTCAGACCCCGAGTACTGAGTTATGGTGGGTGGCCAGCAGGCGGCGACAAAATGAGTGAGTGGGGGGGGATTTTATTAAAACATGTGTACATAAAAATATGCAAATGTTTTGAGGAGTGCATGAGTGAATGTAAAAGTGAAAAGTGAAAAAATCACGGAGTTTCAGCGTCTGGTTTTGGCGGACCAAGGAATCAAAGGCCCAATCTCTCTCTCTCTCTCTCTCTCACACACACACACACACACACACACACACACACACACACACACACACACACACACACACACACACACACACACACCACACACACACAGACACACACACACACACAGACACACACACACACACACCACACACACACACACACACACACACACACACACACACACACACACACACACACACACACAGTTTTAAAAGTATATATATGATGATGATATATGATATGATAGATTTCTCAAAAAGGAACTCTTACTTGCATGTCCTGAAATGGAACAATGACATTCTTACTTGCAGCAGCACAACAGATATGATAACATAGTACTCAGTAAACACCATAATAACACAATAGTAAACAGCAAAGAGTTATATATGTAAAAATTCAAAAACAATGCTCCCAAGTCTATGTAGTTCGGTTATTTGGAGGTTGTAGTCTTAATAGCCTGATGATTGTTGGGAAGAAGCTGCTCCTGAACTTGGATGTTACAGTTTTTAGGCTCCTGTACGTTCTCCCCAATGGCAGGAGAGAAATAATTGTGGCCAAGTTGGTGTGGGTCTCTCATGACGCTGGCTGTCTTTTTGAGGCAGCGACTCCAGTAGATGCCTTCATGTAGATCCCTTCAAGCACTGTTAAGGATGGGCAATCAACCTTTGGCCTTGTCCCAGTGATGCCAAGGAGCCCCAAAATGTTTTTTTTTTAAAAGAAAGGTAGGATATGCACTTGACTGGGATGAATTTGCAAATAGATTTATTTATTGAAATCATATTCTATGTCGCTCTCCCAGGGAGATGCTAACTGGATTTTGTTGTCTCTGTACTGTACACTGACAATGACAATTAAAATTGAATCTGGATCTGAATCTGAATTTCCAATAAATATATTTTCTGTTAATCTCTGTCCATTTTAGTTTGAGGGTCTGCTGATTTATCCGCATGTGGGGAGGCTGTACGAGATGATCGAAAAGTACAAAGTGACGAAGCTCTACACCGCACCCACTGTCATTAGAATGCTGATGAAGTTCGGAGAGGAACCCGTAAGAAAGTAAGGCAATGGGTCTTCATGTGACCATTTGTGTGTATAACACACAGACAGCTGTGGAGGCCAAGTCAGTGGATATTTTAAAGGAGGAGATTGACAAATGGCCTCATTCTGCTCCTAGAATTTATGAACTTATGAACTGTGTCCTTGGTCAAACAGTGTCTTTGGGCCCATGAATCTACCTGACATTGTTTGGAGTGCATACTGTCGTTGTGTCCTTGGGCAAGACACTTCACCCACCTTTGCCTGTGTGTGAATGTGTGTGAATGTGTGTGAGTGATTGGTGGTGGTCGGAGGGGCCGTAGGCGCAGATTGGCAGCCACGCTTCCGTCAGTCTGCCCCAGGGCAGCTGTGGCTACAGAAGTAGCTTACCACCACCGAGTGTGACTGAGGAGTGAATGAATAATGCGATGTAAAGCGCCTTGAGTATTAGAAAGGCGCTATATAAATCCCATCCATTATTATTATTATTATTGTTCCCTGGAAAGTTGCCGGTTTTGAGATTGTTTGGTGGTCAAAGAGACATAGAGTCACACAGTATGGAAACAGGCCCTTCCGCCCATCGCTGAATATAATACTCCACCAATGTCTTATACAACTGTAACAGATCATCCTTACCTCTATATTCAAACCCAATGGACCATTGAAGGCCAATGCAACAAAACCTTCTTTACCACCCTATATATCTGTGATGCTGCTTTCAGGAAACTATGTACCTGTACTTCTAGTTACTTCTGTTCTACAACTTTCCCCATGACCCGACCATTTTACCATATGAACATGTGAGAAGTTCTTCAACAGCATTCACCATCAGGCATTCACTAACTAACAGTTTCAGTGCTGTGGTGAACAAGGTTAGAACAAGGGTGGCAGAGCTGCTGCCCCATAGCGCCAGAGTGCCGGGTTCAATCCTGACTATGGGCGCTGTCTGTGTGGTGTTTGTACGTTCTCCCCTTGGAAATACAAAGTTAAAGGGACAGTTTAGGAAAAGTTAAGAAAGACACCAGAATTAATGGGACAGAAAGCTCACGAAGGGATAGGAGAGTATGGCCAAGTGAAATAGGAACCAATGTGAAAGGTGAGGTGAATAATGGATTAAAAGTATTATATATGAATGCGCAAAGTATAAGAAATAAAGTGAATGAGCTTGAGGCTCAGTTAGAGATTGGTAGATATGACATTGTGGGGATTATAGAGACGTGGCTGCAGGAGGATCGGGACTGGGAACTGAATATTCCGGGTTATACGTCCTATAGAAAGGACAGGCAGTTGGGCAGAGGAGGTGGGTAGCTCGGTTGGTGAGGGATGAAATTCAGTCCCCTGCGAGGGGTGACATAGGGACTGACGATGTACAGTCATTGTGGATAGAATTGAGGAATTGTAAAGGTAAGAAGACACTAATGGGAGTTATCTACAGGCCTGCAAACAGTAGCCTGGATATAGGGTGCAAGTTGCAACAGGAGTTAAAACTGGCATGTAACAAAGGTAATGCCACTGTGGTTATGGGAGATTTCAATATGCAGGTAGACTGGGAAAATCAGGTTGGTTCTGGATCCCAAGAAAGGGAGTTTGTAGAATGCCTCCGAGATGGATTCTTATTGCAGTCTGTACTGGAGCCTACCAGAGAGAAGGCAATTCTCGATTTAGTGTTGTCCAATGAACCAGACTTACTGTAATAAGGGAACTCAAGCTAAAGGAACCGCCTGGAATAATGTTCCCAATGTTGGGGGAGTCCCAAGAATATAGGGGAGGCCATTTAAAACTGATATGAAAAAATACTTTTTCACCCAGAGAGTTGTGAATTTGTGGATTCCTCTGCCACAGAAGGCAGTAGAGGCCAATTCACTGGATAAATTTAAAAGAGAATTCGATAGGGCTCTAGGGGCTGTCGGAATCAAGGGATATGGGGAGAAGGCAGGCACAGGTTCCTGATTGTGGATGATCACAATAAATGGCGGTGCTTGCTCGAAAGGCCAAATGGCTTCCTCCTGCACCTATTTTCTATGTTTCCATGTTTCTACCATGTGGGTTTTCTCCGGGCGCTCCGGTTTGGTCCCATATTCCATAGACATGCAGGTTTGCTGCATGCGATCCAGTCAGCAGAAAGACTATACATGATTACAAAGAAGCCATCCACAGTGTACAGATCTGTTGGAGTAGAGGTTTAAAAGAGTGGAGCAATTGTGATAAATGATTACAGATCCGCTTCTGCGACCAGAATGCAGAGAGCCCCTTGGCTTGGGCAGCATCTTGGTTTTCTGGGGGGTTTTATTCCAGGTATTTTGTGTGATTTAAAAATCCATCTTTTTCTCTCTGGGAAACATTTTTTTAAAATTTCACCTCTTCAGATTCAACCTTGAGTCTTTGAAGATCTTGGGCTGTGCTGGAGAGCCCATTAACCCTGAGGCATGGACATGGTACCATGATGTCATTGGGAATGGCCGTTGTCCCATCATGGACACCTTTTGGCAGACGGAAACGGTAAATATTCTGTTGAAGAGCCATCCTCTTTATGTGGGGACGAGCCCAAGATGGTTGCCGATCCTTTTTTTTATCCCCGGCATACAGTTTAGAGATATTTTTAGCATGATTCTCCTTCAGAATTTGAAAACCTTTAGATTTAGCAGCTTATTGTTGAAGATATTACATGGTGGCAATGTGGTGCAACTCGTAGAGCTGTTGCCTCACAGTACTGGAAACGCAAGGTTCAATCCTGACCACATTGCCGTTTGTACAGAGTTTGCACGTTATTCCTGTGACCATATCTTATTGTAAGTTCTATTCCTATTTCACACAAACCCAAAGGGGCTTATTTAGAGCATAGAACAGTGCATCACAGGAAGAGACCCTACAGCCCTAATGTCCACGTTGAACATGATGCAAATTAAACCAATCTCTTCTGCCTGCACATGATCCA
This sequence comes from Amblyraja radiata, assembly GCF_010909765.2. Taxonomy (NCBI): domain Eukaryota; kingdom Metazoa; phylum Chordata; class Chondrichthyes; order Rajiformes; family Rajidae; genus Amblyraja; species Amblyraja radiata. The sequence goes on from NC_045959.1 coordinate 81,875,451, forward strand.
TAACCGAATATTCCCTGCATATCTATGTGCCTATCCAAAAAGCTCTTCAATGCCACTGTCGTATTTGCCTTCACCACCACTGCTGGTGGAGCATTCCAGGTAGCCGCCACTCTCTGTGTTTAATAAAAAACATGCCCCACACATTCCCTTTAAAGCTATGGCCTCTAGACATTGATATTTCCACCCTGGTTTGACAGTTTTAGTGACAGTGTTATTTGAGAATCTGACAAAAAAAACAAAGGAATTTTAGCATCACCGACAGTACCTATTATTCCAAAAAATTTGCCAAATGACATAGCGATAACCGAATCAGCTTTATTGACTGAACTTTCCAAACCCACGATCTCTCCCATCAAGAAGGACTTGAATGAAACACCACCACTTGCAAGATTCCCACTAAGTTGCACACTATTCTGATTTAGAGATGTGTTTACAGATGTTTTATTGCTGCATGTCTCAATACTAGAACTCCGTCCCCAACAGCACTGTGGAAGTAGCTTCATCAGAAGAACAACAATGATTACAAAACGTGGCTCACAACCACCTTCTAAAGGAAATGTTGGTATGGACAATAACACAGGCCTACTCCAGATTGTCCAGACCCTGAAAATGAATTAAGAAGTAATTAAGCATTCACCTGTTTAAATGTATTTCTTTCCTCCTGCCTCGACGAGTCAGAGGCAGCCAGTGATTTGTACAATTTCTACAATTTTCACTTTGAAACGGGTGTTTTTTAGATTAGATTAGTTTAGAGAAACAGCGTGGAAACAGACCCTCTGGCCCACCAAGTCTGTGACGACCAATGAACACCCATACACTAGTCCTGCTCTACACACTAGGCACAAACCTGCACGTCTTTGGAATGTGGGAGGAAACTGAAGCACCCGGAGAAATCCCAAGTGGTCACAGAGAGAATGTACAAACTCTGTGTAGACAGCACCCGTAGTTGGGATTGAACTCGGATCTTTGGCGCTGTAAGGCAGCAACTTTACCGCTGCGTCATTGTGATTAGGGAACTAATTTTCTCTCCAACTGATTCATCTTCCTGGCTTCCAAACAACATCCCCCACAATAGCTTGGCTAAGATCAGGGAGTTAGCATGAGGATAAAAATAGGCGCCAACTCTCAATTCGCTGTTCCTGCCACATCATCGCGCACACAGCATTTGTGATGAGATCACTTGTGTGCTCGGCTACAAAATCTTTCACATGGATTATTGAACGTAGGAAGCCAAAGCTTCTTGTCTTCAATTCATCACAAGGACGCACCACTAACTTTGAGGTAAATGGAGAATCATAGAGTCATGCAATATACAAACAGACACTTCCAGTCTGTGCTAACCATAAAGCAGCGCTTTGCACTAATCCTACACTGGTCCTGTTTTATTGCCTTTAGACTTTAGACATACAGTGTGGAATTAGGCCCTTCGACGCATTGATTCCACGCCGTCCAATGATCACCCCATACACTAGCACTATCCGACACACGAGGGATAATTTACAATTGACAGAAGCCAAATACACCTATAAACCTGTGCGTCTTTGGAGTGCAGGCAGAAACCGGAGCACCCGGAGAAATCCCACGCCATCACAGGGAGAACGTACAAACTCCAAACAGGGAGAATAAACAAACTCTAAATACAGTTGCCTGCCCAACAATGTCCAGTCCCTGAAAATTAATTAAGAAGTAATTAAGTATTCACCTGTTTACATTTATTCCTCTCCTCCGGTCTCGACTAGTGAGAGGCAGCCAGGGATTTGCCTGCTTCTACTATTGTCACTCTGAAACGGGTGTTTTTTTGTGATTAGATTAGTTTAGTTTAGGGATAGAGCAGGCATTTTGGCCCACTGAGTCCACGGAGACCAGCGATCACCCTTACACTAGTTCTATCCTCCATACTATTCTCGATCAAAAAGCAAAGAGAACTTCTTCAAAGCAGTCATACATCAAAGTGGACATAAAGTGTTTTCCCTACAGTCCCATCCACTTCATCCAAATTCTTCATTCCAACTCATTTATACACCAGGCCCAATTTACCGTTAGCTTCCAAACCCGTATGTCTTTGGAACATGGAAGGAAGCTGGAGCATCCGGAAGTAACCAACATGGTCACAGGGAGAACATGCAAACTCCACACAGACAGCGCCAGGGCAAAGGATCAAACATGGGCTGTTGTTGTTGCTGTGAGGCGGCAGCTCTTCTAGCTGCACCACTGTTTTGCACAAATGATGACCCGGATTAGCTAAAGATGGACACAAAGTGCTGGCGTAATTCAGCGGGTCAGGCAGCATCTCTGGAGAAAAAGCATGTGTGACTTTTTGGGTCGGAACCCTTTTTCAGTCTGACGTCACCCAACCTCTTTCTTCAGAGTTGCTGCATGACCTGCTGTTTTATGCCAGCAGTTAATGTCTATCTTTGGTATAAACCAGCATCTGCAGTTCTTTGTTTCTACGCCCATATTAAATATCTGAGAAGATCAATTGCTCAAGTGTCGATGGAAGATAAGAGCATTGCTCGGTAGTCTATCGAAATGAATTGCACACCCTTGACACCTGCACAATTCTAGAATCTATGAATCTCTGCTGTAAAATTATCCATTGGCCTCCACAGCCTTCTCTTCTGTGGCATTGAAGTCCCCAGATTCACCACCCTTTGACTAAATAAATTCCTCCTTGTCTCCTTTCCAATGGTACCTCCTTTTATTCTGAGGCTGTGGCCTCTAATCCTAGACTCTGCCATTACTGGAAACATCCTCTCCACCATCCACTCTATCCAGGCCTTTCACAATTCGGTAAGTTTCAATGACGCACCCTCTCATCCTTCTAAACTCCAGAGCGTACAATGCTCGTCAAATGCTCAATGTTCATCCGTCAAATGCTTATCGTATGTTAACCCAATCATTCCTGGGATAATTCTCGTAAACCTCCTCTGGACCCTCTCCAACGGCAGCACATTCTTCCTTAGATATGGGGCCCAATCAAGCCATTCACAAGTACGAGGTGTAAAATACCAGAGTGCAGAATATATTGTTACAGCAATGTAGCCTTAAAGTTACTGTGCGGTAGACCAGCATGCAGCTACACCTTATTGTCTGCTTTGTGTGAACAGGGAGGTCCAATGATGACACCATTGCCAGCTGCTACCCCTCTGAAACCAGGATCTGCTGTAAGCATCACAACTGGCAAATTGTTATTTTCTTTTTTGAGTTACATCTTTTCCGTCCCAAACTGCTTCTATTAATTGTCTGTTTTCACGTTATCCCACCCACCCTTCCAGACGTTTCCCTTCTTTGGCGTCCTCCCTGCCATTCTGAATGAACACGGGAAGGAGTTGCAGGGAGAAGCTGAAGGATACTTGGTAAGTTCTTGGTCGTGGTCGGCCTGTGCTTCCTTAACCCAGTGAGCTAACAAATATCTCGCTCGGCGGTGCATGTTTGAGAGTACATGTTTGTAAATGAGAGGCGGCATAACACAGCCTCGGCTGGAAACAGACTAACAAGTTGTGCTGATCTCCCGGTTGCCGGAGAATTTAATTCTCCTTCCCATTCCCACACAGACCTTTCTGTCCTCGGTCTCCTCCATTGTCAGTGTAAGGCTAAACGCAAATTGGAGGAACAGCATCTCATATTTCGCTTGGGCAGCTTACAGCCCAGTGGTATGAATCTTGATTTCTCTCACTTCAGGTAGTCCCGGCATTTCCTCTCTCTCTATCCCTCCCCCACCCAAGACGCACCAGCTTCTTGTTTTCACCCTACAAACAGCTAACAATGGCCTCTTTCCCTAATCTCTCGTTTCCCTTATCCCTAACCAGTCTGAAACATCACCCATTCCTTCTCTCCAGAGATGCTGCCTGTCTCGCTGAGTTACTACAGCTTTCTGTGTCCATCAACAAGTTATTAGTCCTTTGGTGATTGGCAACGTGGTAACGTTGTAAGCTTGTAACAATTTATTTTCTATGAGATTACAACTTACTCATGCAAAAATGCTTCAGTGTAACAAAGCTGAACAACAATTCACTGCTTACAAATAGTTTTTGAGATGTTTCTGAGAGGTCTGATAAGGGTATAAAAGCAAGTATTTAACTTCTGAATGCTTTTCTTCCATTCTGCATAAGTATTGGTGGGCAAAAGATACTATGACCAGTAATATATTGATGTTCAGTTTGTAATACATTAAAATAAGTACAGGTCCACCTCTAATTTTCCAGCAATTGGCTGGTGGTCCAACATCATCTTTAATCCGGACAAAATTATGAGAGGGTCTTGAAATCCCCCTGGCAGTCTCCCTGTAAATATGGCGCCTAGGCCGGTGATCTCGACCTCATCGGGACTTCCACGGCTGATCTGGACATTGAATCTTCCTCCTGCGGTCGGGTCTCTGGAACTCCTGCCCGGCCAGAGCAGGCAGATCTGTTCCCAAAGCCGACTTCCAAGGCTGACACTGCGGGCCGATATCTCGGCTCCCCTGGCGCCCTGGGCGGACCGTTCCGGTACCGTTTGATCCTTAGTTGGGCCATGATCATAGTTGGGCCGGCAAAACGGATAATCCAGCAAAGCTCTGGAACCAAAGGTGGTGGACCTGTGTTACGTGTTACAGCCAGCAAGTGTAACACATTGGAGGTGTTTCAAAGTGACTGAAATATTGTCCAGCATTAATGATCGATATGCTCTGCAAAGAAGAACCACAGCTTGACACGGTTGAGATCAATAATGCTGTATTTGCAACCACTGAAGTTATAGTGTATTAGTGTAGTACTTCCATGGGAATGGGAGATTGCAACCTTCACGTGGACCACCCTGTTTTGACTAATGCAATCAACCCGACGTGCACAAACAAGATCAAATAGAACAAGTTGACATATGCAAGAAGAAGAGGTTCTTCCAAGGGCACTCAGTCATAGTACAGCCACTTCTCTTGTGGTGAGAGTTGTGGGGGGTGAACATTCCTTCCCGACAAAATGAGGTTTGATTACATTGGTCAAGAGGCTTTCGGCACATTGGCCTTCATCAGTCAGGGAGATGGGTCTCGACCCGAAACGCCGCCCATTCCTTCCCTCCAGAAATGCTGCCTGTCCTGCTGAATTTCTCCAGCGTTTTGTGTCTATCATTGAATATATAAGTTAGGAAGTTATGTTACTGTTGTACAAGGCATTTGGTGTATTGTGTTCAGTTTTGGGTACCCTGCTATTGGAAAGATGTTTTTAAGCTGGAAAGAGTGCAGAAGAAATTTTGGAGGATGTTGCCAAGATGTGAGGGCCTGAGCTGTCGGGAGGGGATGGGCAAACCAGGCATTCATTCCTTGGAGCGCAGAAGGATGAGGGGTGATCTTATAGAGGTGTATAAAATCCATGAAGGGAAGAGATAGAGTAGAAGCACTGAGTAATATATCGAGGGTAGACAATAGAACATAGAACAGTACAGCACAGGGGCAGTGCCTTTCGGCCCACAATCTTTGTGCCAAACACGATACCAAGTTATAGAAACAAGTTTCAAAGAGGTTTTCAAGGTCAATTTATTGTCACGTGTACCAATTTAGGTAGAGTGAAATGCGATTTACCATACAGCCATACTAAAAAAAAGCAACAAGACACACAGCTACATAAAAGTAAACATAAACACCCACCGCAGCAGATTCCCCACATTCCTCACTGTGATGGAAGGCAATAGAGTCCAATCTTCTTCCTCTTTATTCCCCCGCGGTCGGGGCAGTCGAACCATCTGCCATTGTGGCGATCGAAGCTCCTGTGTTGGGGCGGTCGAAGCTCCTGCGGCTTAGAGCTCCCGAAGTCCATCTCTAACCAGAGACCGCGAGCTTCATGATGTTGACGCTTAGAGCTCCAAAGTCCAAAGTCCAAAGTCGATCCCCGACAGGATCGCGGGCTCCATGTTGGTAAGTCTGCAGGCTCCTGTGGTTGGAGTTCCCGAAGTCGGTCTCCAGCAAAGGCCACCAACACCTGGATGTTCGGCCGCAGTGCGGACGGAGATACAATACGAAAAAAAATCTCATCTTTGTTGAGGTAAGAGATTTAAAAAAGTTTCCCCCAACCCCTCCCCTCGCCCCCACCCCCACATAAAACAAGCTAAAGAACACTAAAACATACATTTAACACATACTAGCAAACAACAAAGAAGGAATGGACAGACAGAATGTTGGCGTGGCAGCCATTTGGTGATGCCGTCCGGCAAGGAACTGCAGATTCTGGTTAATGCACAAAAGAACACAGAGTACTGGAGTAACTCAGCAGGTCAAACAGCATCTCTGCAGAACATGAATAGTATTGTTTCGGGTCTCGACCCTTCTTCAAATCCTTGTTATCCTGTTTGCAGGTATTCAAGCAGCCTTGGCCATCTATACTGCGCACAGTGTACGGGGACAACGAACGCTTCGAGACAACTTATTTCAAACAGTTCCCGGGATTTTACCTGACTGGAGATAGTAAACCACTATTTTTACATTCAATTATTCTATGCATTAAATGTAGGTTTGTGTAATTGATTGAATCGACCACCATGTCTGATTGGTGATTCCTGGGGATTGATTTGAAGCTGTGTGATCAAGTTATTTATATTCCACTTCCTTAATGCAAAAAGAACCTTTCAATTCCAAAGCCACTTACAAGTCAAATCCTGAGATGTTTTCTGCAGGTACAACAGAATGCTTTTATATATATTTCAGAGCAGAGTGATGTTCCTTTGGACTTGACAACCAATTTCAAAGGATTTGGAACCAATGAGAGAGAGAGAGAGAGAGAGAGAGAGAGAGAGAGACACGCACGCACACACACGCAGAGAGAGACACGCACGCACACACACGCACGCACACACACACGCGCACACACAAGCGCACACACACGCGCACACACACGCGCACACACACACACACACACACCAAAATTATTATATGCTTGAAATATTTTCTTACTGCAAATGGAAATTTAAATTCTGGTCTTGGCACTTGAACTATTCACAAGTACCAGAGGAATTGCAAAAAAAAAATCTAAAATGCAATAAGTGTCTCTATGACTCTAATAACCGAATGAGGTAGAGATAAGAGTAAGAGTATGTGGTAACATCTCCGGGAAGTGGGTGTGACAGGGGTGATTGTTTCAGGAGTTCGATAGCAATGGGGAAAAAAACCGTTGTTATATCTGGGCTTTCAATTATCTGTAGGAGGCAGAAGAGAGAAAAGGGAATTGCCAGGGTGGCAGGTATCCTTGATGATACTTGCAGTCTTCTTGATGAAATGCACTGTAAAGATGGACTGGATGGAAAGGTGCAATGAGCTTGGGATGGACTGGGCCGTGTTCACCACTCTGCAGGTTCAGGTTGTCTAGAGCTGAACAATTGTCATCCCAAGCGAGATCCTTGAGAATACTATCTCAAGGGACAGGCAGCATCTCTGGAGAGAAGGAATGAGTGATGTTTTGTGTCAAGACCCTTCTTCAGATTGATGGCATTCTTTGTAGATGTATCTTCCTGTAAGCAAATTGCATGGGGTCTAGATTAGACAGGAACAAGAAGTAATCGCTGCACCAGAGATACTTGGTACACAGCAGTGTGCACTTAAAAATATAAGAAATGGTATGGGAAGACATTTGGGATGGAGAGGTGGAGCTTATTGATTGTTTTTAAGTGTTGTCAAAGATTTATCCTCAACATAAGGTAACAATTTTGAGTGATCCAAACTTTGTACATCTGGAGATACAAGGAACTGCAGATGCTGGTTTAGAAATAAAAAACACAAAGTGCTGGAGTAACTCAGCTGATCAGGCAGTGTCTCTGGAGAACGTGGATAGGTGACATTTTGGATCAGGACTCTTCTAAGGACTTCTTCAGGCCCTTCCGAAGAAGGGCTCCGACCTGAAATGTCACCTAACCGTGTTCTCCAGGGATATCGCCTGACCCGCTGAGTTACTCTGTCACTGACTTTCTGCGCATCTGATGGATAAGTTCTTTACAGACAGGGTGGTTGATATCTGAAATGTACTGCCAGAGTAGACGTGGAAACGGATACAAATGCTATGTTTAGGAGGTATTTGGACAGACATCTAAAAAGGACTAGGCGCTAAAGGATACGGACCCAATGCAGACAAATGGGATTAGTGCAGATTGGCTAAAGGGTTGGCATGGATGTGTAAATAGCTCGTTCTAAGCTTCCCCCCAGTCTAGTTTCAGTCAAAAACCACTGAGTCAAGCACTTGCGCATCTAAACTTTATTTTGGAAAAACACGATAACAGTTCTCCACTACTGTACCTAACCACCGCGGGTTCGATCCTCGTATCTGCCTGGCCAAGCCCTCCTAGCCTCGTGCAAGCAGAGACACTCCAGAAGGTCACGCAGTCCTAAGTGCACTCCCAGAAGATCGACACAGGACCTCGTGGGAGCGGCCTTTTATTGGTCCCCGAACCTTGAGGGGCCGAACCACATGGGGGTGGTCTCTCTACAGTCCAATAACAGATACCAATTAACAACTTACATGATAGACATTTCCCCAACCCAATAATACAGTAACCAATATAATGTATTTAGAAGAAAGTTCGAGAATGAAGCAAACAAGAATAAACATTGAAACATGTGCCCTGAGATTCAAACAGTTTCTCCAAGGCTCAACAGTTTGACCAATCATCAATTAACAAGATGACTGTCTTGCAACATTATTTATACTATTTACAATGCCCTTGCAGTGATCCAATCAAAATGATGCATTTAGGGTTCGTTTGCAAAACTGCTATACATTTTATCAATTTAGGAGAAACAAGGAGAACACCTGGACCCCTCAACATCCTGCATACCTGCGATTAGGAAAAGGGGAGATGCAACGAGACCTGGGTGTCATGGTACACCAGTCATTGAAAGTAGGCATGCAGGTGCAGCAGGCAGTGAAGAAAGCGAATGGCATGTTAGCTTTCATAGCAAAAGGATTTGAGTATAGGAGCATGGAGGTTCTACTGCAGTTGTACAGGGTCTTGGTGAGACCACACCTGGAGCATTGCGTACAGTTTTGGTCTCCAAATCTGAGGAAGGACATTATTGCCATAGAGGGAGTGCAGAGAAGGTTCACCAGACTGATTCCTGGGATGTCAGAATCTATCCTTGAGGTACTTTCATATGAAGAAAGACTGGATAGACTCGGCTTATATTCGCTAGAATTTAGGAGATTGAGGGGGGATCTTATAGAAACTTACAAAATTCTTAAGGGGTTGGACAGGCTAGATGCAGGAAGATTGTTCCCGATGTTGGGGAAGTCCAGGGCAAGGGGTCACAGTTTAAGGATAAGGGGGAAATCTTTTAGGACCGAGATGAGATAAACATTTTTCACACAGAGAGTGGTGAATCTCTGGAATTCTCTGCCACAGAAGGTAGTTGAGGCCAGTTCATTGGCTATATTTAAGAGGGAGTTAGATGTGGCCCTTGTGGCTAAAGGGATCAGGGGGTATGGAGAGAAGGCAGGTACAGGATACTGAGTTGGATGATCAGCCATGATCATATTGAATGGCAGTGCAGGCTCGAAGGGCCGAATGGCCTACTCTTGCACCTAATTTCTATGTTTCTATGTTTCTATACCAGTCTGAGCCTGGACTGGCTGGCGCCATCCAAAGCCTGTAAAATTTCAGCTGACAAGGGTTAAGCAATTCTGACAAGTGCAGGGATCCTCTATTTTATGGTGTCTTTAATTTGGCCAGTATTGGGCTGAACAGTCCGTTTCTGTGCTGTTGGACTCCATGACTCTATGAAGTTACCTTCTGAAGCTTGAATGTGACTTAAAGTAACTCATAAACATGTTCAGGCTATTGTTCAACAAGTTGTCGGCTTGTGTGTGTGGATAATAAATGATTTTCTTTTCCAGTTTGGTGACTTTCTCACAGAAAGCTTTATTGTGCAGGTTGCAGGAGAGATGTGGATGGCTATTACTGGATCACAGGAAGGATAGACGACATGCTCAATGTTTCAGGTAGAAATGTTAACTTCATCTCACAACGGGCTTTATGTTCATTCAGGTGGTGTGTTCTTCCTGAACACCTATCCTTCAGGTTCTCAGCGTGAGGGTATATTTGACCCTCTGGCTATATATTTAAAAAAAGACAACCTCACATTCTTTCGGTCAACCTTAATTTCTTTAGGTTACCTCAAGCCCTTTGAAACCAATGACTGATATTTTAACAATTTTATTGTGGGAAAGATGATGGCAACCTGCCAGGCTTTGTCCTGCCCTCCTCTCTTCTAGCTCCTCCCCCCTCCCACCCCACTACTTCTGAAGAAGTGTCCCAATCTGAAATGTTACCTGTCCATGTTTTCCAGAGATGCTGCCTGGCCTGCTTAGTTACTCCAGTACCTCTTGTCCTTTTTTTGGGTAAACCAATACCCACAGTTCCTTGTTTCTACATTTGGAGTATTGCGGTCAGTTTTGGTCACCCTGCCATGGGAAGGGTGTCATTGTAGAGAGTGCAGTGAAGATTTACAAGGATGTTGCCACACTCGAGCACCTGAAGTTTTGGAAGAGATTGGGCAAGCTAGGACTTTTATTCCTCGGAGTGCAAGAGACCAAGGAGTGATCTTATACAGGCGTATAAGACCATGAGAGGAATTGATGGGGTGAATCACAAAGTCTTTTATCCAGAGTAGGGAACTGAAGAGCCAGAGGACAAAGGTTTAAGGTGAGAGGGGAAAGATTTAATAGGAATCTGAGGAGCAACTTTTTCACTCACATGGTGAATGGAATGAGTTGCCAGAGGAGGTAGTTGAGGCAGGTACATGAATAACATTGGAAAGATAATTGGACAGGTATATGGATAGTAAAGATTTAGGAGTATAATGGCTAGATGTGGGCAAATAGGTCTAGCTTAGATGGGCTCATTGGTCGGCATGGGCAAGTTGGACTGAATGGTCTATTTCCATGCTGTGTAACTCAATGACTCTATTCAGTACGCCTCTCTGTTTGCAGTTAAACTGATAGTCCTCATGCTCCATTTATTGAATAGACTTCAATCTTAACAACAAGCTAATTATGTGACACTTTATCAAACCTCTTTTGAAAGTCCACTTCAATTCCCTCATTAATCTACTCCGCTACTTCATTAGAAACCCCATCAAAGTTAGTTAAACACATATTTGGCATGATGACATTCCCTAATCAATCCACATTTGTGCAAGTGACTGCAAATAGTGCATTGACTATTATTTCCCCACTAGCAAGGATAAACTGACTGATATGTAGTTCCCATGTTTACCACAACATATATTTTTGAACAAAAATGTAATATTTGCCATTTTGTTAACCTCAAGCCATCTCTCTTCAAAGAATATTTGGACGATGCCCCTATAGTTTCAATATTTAATTCTCTTAGCAACCCAGGATGCAATCCCTTGGGAACACTTGTTTTACCCGTGTTAAATATAGCTGGCCTTTCTTGTACATCTCTTTATCAATTTTTAGCCCCTCCAATATTCTTTGGTGAGGCTTCTGCAGTAACTTTGGGTGGCACAGTGGAGCTGTGGTAGAGTTGCTGCCTTACAGTACAAGACACCCGGGTTCAATCCTAACTGCGGGTGCGGTCTGTACGGAGTTTGCATCTTCTCCTAGTGACCGTGTGGGTTTTCTCCGGTTGCTCCAGTTTCTTCCCATATTCCACAGACGTGCAGGTTTGTATGTTAATTGGCTTCTGTAAATTGTCCCTGGTGTGTAGGATAGAATTACTGTACAGGTGATCATTCATCGAAGGGCCTATTTCCATTCTGTATCTCTAAACTAAACTAAACTACTTGCAATACTTCTGTAGATTCTGATGTACTTACTTTGAGTAGATCTCTTTGTTGGCTCATTTTATTACTGCTACTTGTGGTCATTTTTTAGATTGCTTCTTATGTTTATAGCATTATTATTTTCATAATCTACTTGAGATCACTTTATTTCCTTTTGATTCTCACTTGATTTTGTTTTCAGCCATCATCTGCAGTGCACCCCTTTTTTCTGTTTTATTTTATTCTCTATTGTCAAATACTAAAGGGCATAGCTTTAAGATGAGAGGGGTAAAGTTTAAAGGAGGTGTGCAGGACAATTTATTTTCCACACAGAATGTAGTGAGTGCTGGAAAACACTGCTGAAGCAGATACATTAGTGGTATTTTAGATAGGAACATGGAAATGCGGGTATTGGAGGGATATTTAGTTATGTGATTAGTACAGGTGTCAGATTTTATGGGGAGAAGGCAGGAGAATGGGGTTAAGAGGGAGAGATAGATCAGCCATGATTGAATGGCAGAGTAGACTTGATGGGCCGAATGGTCTAATTCTACTATTCCTTATGCCAGTAGATAAATGATGGTGTCCTGTTCAGCACAGACAATATGGGCCGAAGGGCCTGTTCTAGTGCTGCACTGTTCTGTTCTATCTCTTTGGTCATCGAGGGAGCTCTGGCCTTGATTACCCGAGCTCTCTCCCTTGTGGTAAGAAACCCTCTGGCCCCATTGAAATAGCTGCAGGTATTGGTTTTATGTGGCTTATGGCTTCCAAGTCTCAGGTGAGTAAAGGAGCCTCATGGTTTGGAAATGTGTAGAACTTCCCCGACCTTCCGCTGATGAATTGCTGTGAAGAAAGCACTTGCCCTGTGGATTCCATCATTGTATCTCTTGACATCTCCGCTGTTGAAACCAACAGGTCATCTACTGAGCAGTGCGGAGGTGGAATCAGCCCTGTCAGAACACAGTGCAGTGGCGGAGGTTGCAGTGGTGAGCCATCCTCACCCCGTGAAAGGCGAATGCATCTACTGTTTTGTCACACTGAAGGATGGAAGAGAATTGACTCAGTCCATTTCAGATGAACTGAAAAACAAAGGTACTTTGGACAAGAGAGACGGCTACGTCGAAAGCCTGAAGATAAGGGAATCCAGCAGCAGAAAGCTGTACTGTTGTTTGTCATGTACATCAATGATCTAGATGGAGGTGTGGTAAATTGGATTAGTAAGTATGCAGATGATACTAAGATAGGTGGTGTTGTGGATAATGAAGTAGCTTTCCAAAGTCTACAGAGAGATTTTGGCCATTTGGAAGAATGGGCTGAAAGATGGCAGATGGAGTTTAATGCTGATAAGTGTGAGGTGCTACATCTTGGCAGGACAAATCAAAATAGGACGTACATGGTAAATGGTAGCGAATTGAGGAATGCAGTTGAACAGAGGGATCTAGGAATAACTGTGCATAGTTCCCTGAAGGTGGAATCTCATGTAGATAGGGTGGTAAAGAAAGCTTTTGCTATGCTAGCTTTTATAAATCAGAGCATTGAGTATAGAAGTTGGGATGTAATGTTAAAATTGTACAAGGCATTGGTGAGACCAATTCTGGAGTATGGTGTACAATTTTGGTCGCCCAATTATAGGAAGGATGTCAACAAAATAGAGAGAGTACAGAGGAGATTTACTAGAATGTTGCCTGGGTTTCAGCAACTAAGTTACAGAGAAAGGTTGAATAAGTTAGGTCTTTATTCTTTGGAGCGCAGAAGGTTAAGGGGGGACTTGATAGACGTCTTTAAAATGATGAGAGGGATAGACAGAGTTGACATGGATAAGCTTTTCCGATTGAGAGTAGGGAAGATTCAAACAAGAGGACACGACTTCAGAACTAATGGACAGAAGTTTAGGGGTAACATGAGGGGGAACCTCTTTACTCAGAGAGTGGTAGCTGTGTGGAATGAGCTTCCTGTGGAAGTGGTGGAGGCAGGTTCGATTTTATCATTTAAAAATAAATTGGATAGGTATATGGACGGGAAAGGAATGGAGGGTTATGGTCTGAGTGCAGGTAGATGGGACTAGGGGAAAATAAGTGTTCGGCACGGACTTGTAGGGCCGAGATGGCCTGTTTCCGTGCTGTAATTGTTATATGGTTATATGTTATATGGTTAACCATATAACAATTACAGCAAGGAAACAGGCCATCTCGGCCCTTCTAGTCCGTGCCGAACACTTATTCTCCCCTAGTCCCATCTACCTGCACTCAGTCTGGACATTTTAACTATTTACTCTAGAGAAGATGATTTTACGGAGAGAGGTGCCTGAGTTTATGTGGGGATAGGGGTATCACTATAGCGGGTGTCAGAGGTGATGGTGAGAAGGCGGGAGAATGGGGTTAGGAGGGAGTGATAGATCAGCCATGATTGAGTGGCGGAGTACACGTCATGAGCCAAATGGCCTAATTCTGTTCCTATCTCTTTTGATCTCTGATCTTATGGCAAGCATGCCTCCTGCTCCCATCAACCATCAGACTTGAACCACCCTTCACCTTGCACAACACAACAAGAGTGGCACAGTGGAGGAACGGTAGTGTTGCTGTCTTACAGTACCGGAGACCCAGGTTCGATCCTGACTACGGGTGCTGTCTGTGCAGAATTTGCACGTTCTCCCTGTGACCAGGTAGGTTTTCTTCAGGTGGCCTGGTTTCCTCCCACATAACAAGGCAGTGCAGGTTTGCAAGTTAATTGCCTTCTGTAAATTGTCCCTCGCATATTGGATAGAATTAGTGTATGGCTGGTCGGCGCGAACATGGTGGATAAGTCATAAATCATGATTTGCAAGAATTTAAGTTTCAATCTCTCTGAAGTAAATACAGTGTTCCTGCCGACCAGTGATCCACACACACTAACACTATCCTACACACACTAGGGACAATTTACGCTTATACCAAGCCAATTAGCCTACAAACCTGTGTGTCTTTGGAGTGTGGGAGGAAACCAGAGCACCTGGAGAAAACCCACGCGATCACGGGGAGAATGTGCAAACTCCGTACAGACAGCACCCACAGTCGGGAGCGAATCCAGGTCTGTGGCGCTGTAAGGCAGCAACTCTACCGCTGCGCCACCATGCCCGCCCTTTCTCAAGACAAAATATGTATATCTCTTGCCTTATATATATATGACAAGAGATGTATAAGAGATATCTTTCTTGTTATATATCTAAGACAAGATATATATATTTCAATAGACTAAGTGGGACCCGTTGGGTCCCATGTTCACACGGGAGGGCTGGCCCCCCGATGCAATATTCCACCTCTCCACCAATTCCAATATTGGTGGCCAGTGGTGGGGGGGGGGGGGGGGGGCTTTCTGGAGTGCTGGTATGGGTTCTTGGGGTGGCAGCTCATTCCCTCAAGCCTGATCTGCTGGCAGCTCACTCACGGCTGGAGGGCTGGCAGTTGACTCATGACTATTCCTTGAAATTCCATTTCAAGCAGGGTGCAAGGTCACCAAATTCAAATCCATGTTCCTACCATTTCAAGCAGGGTGCAAGGCCACCAAATTCAAGTGCAGTTTCTTACCACTATGAGCAGGGTGCAAGGCCACCGAATTCAAGTGCAGTTTCCTACCACTTCAAGCAGGGTGCAAGGCCACCAAATTCAAATGCAGCTTCATACCATTTCATGCAGGGTGAAACCACCATAAAACCCACACAAAACACCAAACTCACAGTTCAATAGACATTCAGTGTGTTCAGTTGAAACACAGCTCAGACAGAGTCGTGACCTCTCCCTCCCCAATCATGCAGAGACTGAGCCACACCCACACTTCCGGGTTTTATAACCCCTCCCACCGGAAAAGGTGTGGCTTTCATGGCGTGATTGACAGGAGAGAGATTCTGAACATTTTTTAAACACTGATAACACTTTTATTTTTCATTGATGGGAAGAATTCTCTGCACCTGCTCAGCGGAGGGGGGACTGAGTAAGATGGCCAAAAATCACAGCCATAAGTGGTAGCGCTTTATCTAAAATTAATATGCAGTGCAAACAGTAAGTAAGTGTATTTGCAGTAGTGCCTTTTAACTTCAAGCCAAAGCACCCAAGCCGCCATTTGCAGTAAGTAGTGCCTTTCAACTTCAAGGCAAAGCACCCGCCACCATTTGCAGTAAGTAGTGCCTTTCAACTTCAAGGCAAAGCACCCGCCACCATTTGCAGTATGTAGTGCCTTTCAACTTCAAGCCAAAGCACCCAAGCCACCATTTGCAGTTAGTGCCTTTCAACTTCATGCCACCATTTGCAGTAAGTAGTGCCTTTCAACTTCAAGCCAAAGCACCCAAGCCACCATTTACAGTAAGTAGTGCCTTTCAACTTCAAGACAAAGCACCCAAGCCACCATTTGCATTAAGTACTGACTTTCAACTTTAAGCCAAAGCACCCAAGCCACCATTTGCAGTAAGTAGTGCCTTTCAACTTCAAGCCAAATCACCCTCCACCATTTGCAGTAAGTAGTGCCTTTCAACTTCATGCCACCATTTGCAGTAAGCAGTGCCTTTCAACTTCGCCAAAGCACCCAAGCCACCATTTGCAGTAAGTAGTGCCTTTCAACTTCATCCCACCATTTGCAGTAAGTAGTGCCTTTCAACTTCAAGCCAAATCACCCAAGCCACCATTTGCAGTAAGTAGTGCCTTTCAACTTCAAGCCAAAGCACCCAAGCCATCATTTACAGTAAATAGTGCCTTTCAACTTCAAGCCAAAGCGCCCAAGCCACCATGTGCAATAAGTAGTGCCTTTCAACTTCAATCAAAACACCCAAGCCACCATTTGCAGTAAGTAGTGCCTTTCAACTTCAAGCCAAAGCACCCAAGCCACCATTTGCAGTAAGTAGTGCCTTTCAACTTCATGCCAACATATGCAGTAAGTAGTGACTTTCAACTTCAAGCCAAAGCACCCAAGCCACCATTTGCAGTAAGTAGTGCTTTTCAACTTCAAGCCAAAGCACCCGAGCCACCATTTGCAGTAAGTAGTGCCTTTCAACTTCAAGCCAAAGCACCCAAGCCACCATTTGCAGTAAGTAGTGCCTTTCAACTTCAAGCCAAAGCACCCGAGCCATCATTTGCAGTAAGTAGTGCCTTTCAACTTCAAGCCAAAGCACCCGAGCCACCATTTGCAGTAAGTAGTGCCTTTCAACTTCAAGCCAAAGCACCCAAGCCACCATTTGCAGTAAGTAGTGCCTTTCAACTTCAAGCCAAAGCACCCAAGCCACCATGTGCAGTAAGTAGTGCCTTTCAACTTTAAACCAAAGCTCCCAAGCCACCATTTGCAGTAAGTAGTGCCTTTCAACTTCAAGCCAAAGCACCCAAACAACAATTTGCAGGCAGTGCCTTTTTACTTCAAACAAACCATATTTTCATTTTCAAACCACATTAAGGGTACTCACAGTTGTGTAGACATTTGTTCAGTGTTATTCAGAGCTCAGAGAGACGTGACCCTTGGCTTCATCCATACTGCAGAGACTGTTGAGGCACACCACTTCTTGGTTTATAGTCCCACCCCCTACCTCCAGCAAGGGCAGCAAGAGAATGGTTAATATGCACTTTGCAGTAAGTAGTGCCTTTCAAATTCAAGCCAATGCACCCACGCCACTTTGCAGTAAGTAGTGCCCTTTTCAACTTCAAGCAAAGCACCCAAGCCACCATTCCGTAAGTAGTGCCTTTCAACCATCAAGCCAAAGCACCCCAAGCCACCATTTTTTTGCAGTAAGTAGTGCCTTTTCAACCTCATGCCACCATTTGCAGTAAGTATTCCTTTCACGTCAAGCCAAAGCACCCGCAACCAGTTGCAGTAAACAGGTGCCTTTCAACTTCAAGCCAAAGCATCCCAAGCCACCATTTTGCAGTAAGTAGTGCCTTTCAATTTCAAGCAAAGCAACCCCAAGCCACCCATTTGCAGTTCAGTGCCTTGTCAACTTCAAGCAAAACACCCAAGCCACCATTTGCAGTAAGTAGTGCGTTTCAACTTTAAACCAAAGCTCCCAAGCCATCATTTGCAGTAAGTAGTGCTTTTCAACTTCAAGCCAAAGCACTCAAACAACCAAAAGACAGGCAGTCTTTTTACTTCAAACAAACCATATTTTCATTTTCAAACCACATTAAGGGTACTCACAGTTGTGTAGACATTTGTTCCGTGTTATTCAGAGCTCACAGAGACGTGACCCTTGGCTTCATCCATATTGCAGAGACTGAGTGAGGCACACCACTTCCTGGTTTTATTGTCCCTCCCCCTCCCTCCAGCAGGGGCAGCATAGAGAATGGTGAATTTTTTTAAAACATTAATATATCCCTGATTTGTAATCGATGGGAAAAATCCTCCACACCCGTAAGGGGGAGGAGGGCTCTGAGCGAGGTGGCCAAAAATGACGGCTGTAAGTTGCGGCGTTCTGTCGGAAATCGCAGCACAGTGGGCCAAAAGCGGTCAAGATCTGAGTTTTAGTAATATACTAGACCAAGTGCAGACCCGTTGGGTCTGAACCCCCAACGTGTGGTTGTGGGGGGGGAGGCGGCATGCACCATCACACACACTAACTATCCCCCCCCCCCCCGCACTCACGCTAATTACCCCCCTTGATACTATATTAATATTATTAATTTGCTCTTTTTACCCCATAACCACCCTATCTACTGACGCATAGCCCCCAACTTGCAGTCACATCTAGAGAGGGAGGGGGGGGGGGTGGGGTTAGAGAGTGAGGGCAGAGAGAGAAGGAGCAGAGACAGAGAGAGAGACAGAGACACAGAGAGGGGCAAGAGGGATGGGGGTTGGAGTGGAGGAGAAGAGGGAGGGTGGGTGAGGGGGGAAAGGTGGGGGAGGAGGGGAGGAGAGAGTGAGGGTGAGAGTGAGGGGGAGAGAGAGGGGGTGCTGAGGGAGGGAGGGGGGAGGGTGGAGGGAAGAGGGTAGGGGGTGTGGAGGGGAGGGGGTTTAGGGGAGGGAGGGTGGGGGAGGGGATGGAGGGGAGGAGGGGAGAGAGAGCGGGGGGGGAGAGAGGGGGGAGGAGGGGGGAGAGGGGGAGAGAGAGGGTGTGCTGAGAGGGCGGGTGAGGGGAGGGGGGAGAGAGGTGGGGGGCCAGGGATGGGGAGGGAGGGTGGAGGGAAGGGGGTAGGGGTGGTGGAGGAGGGGGGTTTAGGGGAGGGATGGTGGGGGAGGGGATGGAGAGGGAGAAAAAGAGGTGGGGAGGGGGAGAGGAGAGGAGAGGGGTAGAGGAGAGGGGGGAGAGGAGAGGGGGGAGAGGAGAGGGGGGGATAGGAGAGGGGGGGAGAGAGGAGAGGGGGGGAGAGAGGACGAGGGGGGGGGGGGGGAGAGGAGAGGGAGAGGGGGAGAGAGGAGGGGGGAGAGAGGAGGGGAGAGGAGAGGGGGGGAGGAGAGGGGGGGAGAGGAGAGGGGGGGAGGAGGAGAGGGGGGGAGAGGAGGAAGGGGGGAGAGAGGAGAGGGGGGGAGGGGGGGGGGGAGAGAGGAGAGGGAGGGGGGAGAGAGGAGGGGGGGGAGAGAGGAGGGAGGAGAGGGGGGATGATGGGGAAAGGGGGGGAGAGAGAGAGAGAGAAAGGGAGAGAGACAGGGGGGGAGAAAGAGAGAAGGATAGGGAGAGAGAGAGGTGGGGAGAGAGAGAGAGGGTGCCTTTTTACTTCAACCCAAACAACCATTTGCAGGCAATGCTTTTTCCTCAAACTAACCATATTTTCATTTTCAAACCACATTATGGGTACTCACAGCTGTGGAGACATTTGTTCAGTGTTATTCAGAGCTCTGATTGAGGCACACCACTTGCAGAGACTGATTGAGGCACACCACTTGCAGAGACTGATTGAGGCACACCACTTCCTGGTTTTGTAGTCCCTCCCCCTCCCTCCAGCAGGGGCAGCAGAGAGAATGGGGAATTTTGTAAAAACATTAATATATCTGTCATTTTTCATCGACGGGAAAAATCCTCGGCACGCATACGGCGGAGGGGGCTCTGAGCGAGGTGGCCAAAAATGACGGCTGTAGGTGGCGGCGTTCTCTCGGAAATCGCAGCACAGAAGGCCAAATGCGGTCAAGAACAGAGATTTAGTAATATAGATAGATATAGATATGTCTTTCTTGCCATATTTCTCCCTCCATATGACAAGAGATAGGAGAGCGTCAATATCTTGTTATCCAGGGCTCCCTGCTCCTGTCAACCTTGTCCTTCACTATAACTGGAACATGCTGCCGCTGAACTCTTGCTTTTGTACATTTGAAAGCCTTGCTCTTACCTGCATTCCTCGATCACCTTTTAAAGTTCTGTCAAATTCCATCAAAATCAGCTTTGCCGCAATTGAAAACTAGTGGCATACAAGAGGTTTTTAGATAGGTCCATGGATATGTAGGGAATGGAGGGATATGGAACATGTGCAGGCAGATGAGATTAGTTTAGCTTAGAGATAGAGCATGGAAACAGGCCCCCAATGGCCCACCGAATCCGCATCGACCAACAATCACTCTGTACACTAGTTCTATCCTACTCACTAGGGACAGTTTACAGAGGCCAATATACCTACAAACCTGCACATCTTTGGGATATGGGATGAAACCAGAGCACCCATGGAAACCCACATGGTCACAGGGAGAATGTACAAAATCCGTATAGTTAGGATTGAACCTGGGTCTCTGGCGCTGTAAGGCAGCGACTCTACCACTGTGCCACTGTTTAATTTGGCACCATGTTCGGCAGAGACTTTGTGGGCCAAAGGGCCCATTCCTGTGCTGTACTTTTCCATGTTCTATGTTTTATTTAAAAAATAATAGAATTATGGTCAAAACTGCAAAAAGTTGCAAATTTACTGAATTATTTTTTCATTTATTGAATCGTTATCTTTTCCATTTGTAGTTCGGCAAAAGATTGGACCGATTGCCACACCTGACTACATACAGAATGCACCTGGCCTTCCCAAAACCCGTTCAGGTAAAGCGCCTTCCATTTGGCATAATCAATGCTTAACAATCGTAAAAACCAACCAACAAAATAAAATTAAACAGAGTCCTTATTGCTTTCTCAAAGGTAAAATAATGAGACGCATTCTGCGGCAGATTGCTTGCAATGAGAAGGAACTGGGAGATATTTCTACTCTCATCGACCCGACGGTTGTGGATGTCCTCTTCAGCCAGAGATGCCAAGCAGCAGCCTGAGGTGATGTACAGCCATGTCTAAGACCCAGGCCCACGGGAAAGTGAAGAGCCTTATTTTAATCAGGGCATTATACAGATGTTATACCTATCTGTGTACATTAAGAATAAACCCTTCCTCACTCAAAAACGTCTTTGTAAATATTGTCTTGCAACTTATGATTACGACCCAAGAAATTCCATGGTTTGGAGATCACTCTCCTTGAACTGGGATCTTATTACTTGTCTTTGCAGGAAGAAGAATTTCCTTTCATGAGTCCTAACATTAACATTTATTCGCAAAACACAAAATGCTGGAGTATCTCAGTGGGTCAGGCAGCATCTCTGGAGGGAATGAATAGGTGGCATTTTGTGTTGGGACTCTTCGACGGATAAAGATGTGCCCTGACTCGAATCGTCGCCTATCCACTCCCCCCACAGAAGCTGCTTGGCCTGCTGAGTGACTCCAGCACTTTGTGTTTTGCTCAAGATTCCAGCATCTGCAGTTCCTACATTTAGTAGTTTGAACTTACACTCCCTTTTTCTCTTTGTACAATAAAGATAAGCACGACATTGAGGCATATGCAGGTTGAACCCAAGCAGGAGTCCGGGTCACGAGTAAGAGAAAACAGAGAACCAGAAAATCATAAAATTATATTTGTTCAAGTGCCTAAAGGGCCTGTCCCACTGTACGAGGTAATTCAAGAGTTCTCCCAAGTTTCCCCTGATTCGAACTCGGAGAATTACGGTAATAGCCGCTCGTAGGTACTCGGGGCTCTCGTGGACATTTTTCACCATTTTGAAAAAACTTCACGAGCTTACCGCGTTTCCCGAGTACCTGCCGTTAACGTTACGAGCTGCTAAGATATGTCCCGAGCTCCGACGTACCCGCTACGTACATTCTACGTACTTACCACGAGTTTGATTTTTTTTTAAACTCGGGAGAGCTCTTGGGTAAACTCGTATAGTGGGACAGGCCCTTAACAATGCAGGCTGCCCCTACATCAATATTTCTGAGATCGATTGACTCTTTCATGACTCTAGGGGTTACATGGAAGTTGGAAAATTTAGGGAAAAGTTAACCTGTAATTTTAAGATACATAATTTCAAACTGAATGCTCAATTGCATTCAAGAATGGAGACGCATTATAAATTATTACTGTTGTCAAATTCTTTTAACAACGTTGAAAGCTTTTGAGAAATATATGCATTTGTGTTCAAACTCCTCCATGACCACATCCCGATCTGCCTCTGAACCGCCTAAGCACGACAAGCCTTCAAAATCTCTGTGTTCTTCCAATATTTGTTCAAGTGCCTAAAGGAGCACCTATTTCTGCTCCCTACTGTAACCGCTTCACAGCTCCTAGCTATGCCTTCACCTGCCTTGGTCTTCAGACCGGACAATCCGTTCTTGTTCCTGTCCCCTGTCTGAAGAAGGGTCCCAACCCAAAACATCTTCTATCCATGTTCTCCAGAAATGCTGCATGACCCCCGCTGAATTACTCCAGCATTTTGTGTCTTTTTGGGGGGTAAATCGGCACCTGCAGTTCCTTATTTCTACACGTCCTTCTTAAACTTCTCCACTTCTATACTTCTCTCTCTTCATCTTTAATATTTTGTACAATACCTGCCTCTGTGGTCTGAGTTTTTCTAGCATTTTCTGTTTTTATCTCTGGTCAGGGTTTAGCTATTATCTGAATATGGCTCAATGTAAAATTTAATTTGATAATGTGATTTACTTTGAGAAGTTTTACTGTTTCTATATCAGTTGTACTTGTCATGCTCTGAAATTTCTGCTGCAATTAGTTGAACAATAAAAGCCTGAAATAATTGATATTGTTAATAGGAGCGTGGCGAAATTCATAAAACAGTAGCTTACGTTTCTTTATCAAGAGTGTTTAATAACGTTTGTACTGATAAGAGAACAATTAAATTCTTACTTGTGCAGCTTAATAGGCACATGGATGCAATAACACAGATTAATATTTAATAATCAATAATACAATGAATTGATAACTAGAATACGAGGTACCCAAATAGAGAAAAACTGACAACACCTTAATGGGAATTATAAGTTACTAGACCAAGTGCAGACCCGTTGGGTCTGTTCCCCCAACGTGCGGTTGTGGGGGGGGGGAGGCGGCATGCAGCGTCACACACACTAACTATCCCCCCCCCCCCGCACTCACGCTAATTACCCCCCTTGATATTATATTAATAATATTAATTTGCTACCTTTACCCCATAACCACCCTATCTACTGACGCATAGCCCCCAACTTGCAGTCACATCTAGAGAGGGGGGGGGGGGGGGGGGGTAGAGAGTGAGGGCAGAGAGAGAAGGGGCAGAGACAGAGAGAGAGACAGAGACACAGAGAGAGGGGCAAAGAGGGAGAGGGGGTGGAGAGGAGGAGAGAGGGAGGGTGGGTGAGGGGGGAAAGGTGGGGGAGGAGGGGAGGAGAGAGGAGGGTGAGAGTAGGGGGAGAGATGAGGGGTGCTAGAGAGGTGAGGGTGAGAGGTGGGGAGCAGGGAGCGGGAGGGAGGGGGAGGGTGAGGAGAGGGTAGGGGGTGTGGAGGGAGGGGGTTAGGGGAGGGATGGAGGGTGGGGGAGGGGAATGGAGATTAGAGGGAGATAGAGGGGGAGAGAGAGGGGAGAGGGGGAGGGAGAGAGGGGGGGAGGAGGAGGGAGAGAGAGAGGGTGTGCTGAGAGGGGGTGAGGTGAGGGGAGGGGGAGAGGTGGGGAGCCGGAGGGGAGGGAGGTGGAGGAAGCGGGTAGGGTGTGTGGAGGGGAGGGAGGTTTAGGGGATGGATGGTGGGGGAGGGGATGGAGGGGAGGAGGGGGAGAAAAAGAGGGGAGAGAGAGAGAGAGGGGGAGAGGAGAGGGGGGGAGAGGAGAGGGGGGAGAGGAGAGGGGAAGGGAGAGGGGAAGGGAGAGAGGAGAGGGGGGGAGAGGAGGGAGAGGAGAGGAGAGGGGGGACAGAGGAGAGGGGGGAAAGAGGAGAGGGGGGAAAGAGGAGAGGGAGGAAAGAGGAGAGGGGGGAGAGGAGGGGGGGGGAGGAGCGAGGTGGGGAGAGAGTGGAGGGGAGAGAGAGAGAGAGAAAGGGAGAGAGACAGGGGGAGAGAGACAGGGGGAGAGAGAGAGAGAGGGATAGGGAGGGAGAGAGGTGGAGAGAGAGAGAGAGAGAGAGAGAGAGCCTTTTTACTTCAACCCAAACCCCCCAAACAACCATTTGCAGGCAGTGCTTTTTTACTTCAAACTAACCATATTTTCATTTTCAAACCACATTAAGGGTACTCACAGTTGTGTAGACATTTGTTCAGTGTCATTCAGAGCTCAGAGTGACCTCCATCTTGCAGAGACTGATTGAGGCACACCACTTCCTGGTTTTATAGTCCCTCCCCCTCCCTCCAGCAGGGGCAGCAGAGAGAATGGTGAATTTTTTAAAAACATTAATTTCTCTCTGATTTTTCATCGATGGGAAAAATACTCTGGTCCAGGAAGGCAGACGTGGGCTCTGATCGAGGTGGCCAAAAATGACGGCCTTAGGTGGCGGCGTTCTCGCGGAAATCGCAGCACAGTGGGCCAAAAGCGGTCAAGATCAGACTTTTAGTAATATAGATTAATAAATAACTAATTGTCAAATCATTTTTCAGAGAACAGCAATAAGACTTATTCGATTAAACACGATTGTTGATTTAAAATTTTAAATCTCTCCATTGGAGTTGACTTTTGTGATGTATGTAATATAATTAGCATATGTTATGTCTTGTGCGAGGGGACGCATGCGCTGGGAGAGACTCAAGGTGCCATCCTGGAATAAAGAAGCTTGTTAGTTTACTCCTGTATCTGAGTGTTCTTTTAAGTCAGTTCCAAGCACCCAAATACACAACAAATGGCGATGAGGATGGGATAGAGTTTGTGAACTCATCCTTTAAATATAGTGCAGGACTGTTTTGCAACACGCAGGTTTGTTTAACAGTTTTAACAGTAGATACAGAGTTGAGTCGCAGTTGTTTGTGAGCTGGACATGAGAGGCCTGCAGATCCTTCTATGCAGGGTACTGTAGTTTAAAACATCAGCTGTACAAGTCGGCGAGTTTGTCAGGCTATCTCTATGTTGTGTCTATGTGGCAAGATGTCGTCTTTCGGATTGTTACACATTTTAGACGGAGTTTCTCAAATTCCTCAAGCTGAATATTCTTTGTACAGCTAAGTTTTAGGTGAATTGTTATGCCAGAACACACAACAACACGACAAGGATAAAAGAACAGAAAAGGAAAGAAGCAGGGCTGTCAAAAAAAAAAAAGTTAAAAAGAAGAGGTTGTGTTTGGAAACAAAGTGGAACGGCACCAAGCAAAAAGATTTGGCGCCAAATGGTTGTGAATTGGCTCCAATTAAAATTAAGGTCAGAACAGGAAGCAAGGAAAACAAGTGGGGCAGTAAGTAAGTGTCACCGAAGAACGCAGCCGAAAGTTGGAAGCCTAACCAGCAGGACAACGACGGTGTCAACTTACCTGGAATGTTTTCCATGGCCGTGCAGCCACGGAAAAGTGTCAGAAGAGGCCGCCACCGACTTCGGGTGAGTTCCAGGGCCGTGTACCGTGTCGGCCACGGACAGGTCTGGTGACCGCCACCGACTTCGGACGTTTTCCAGGGCTGTGTAGCCCACAGCCAGGCCCAGGAGCCGCCACCGACATCGAGTGAGGGCCTTGTACTGGGTAGGCCACGGACAGGTCCGGTGAAGCCACTGACGAAAGCCCGGTCGAGGGAGAAAGCCGGCCGCGAGAGAAGCGGACCGGTCGAGAAGCTGGACCAGTGAAATCCTTCACAATAAAAGCCCTGTTGAATGTTAACCCATTATTCACTATTTCTTCAAAGTAAAAGCGGGACAGTTTGAATGTAATGCATTGGTCACTGTTATTAATAGTAAATCTGTGTGCATAGCGGGAATATGGTTTAAAATGTTCTAGTTGGCTATTAACATGAAATGTTGGTTTATAGTATAAATCTATTATTATAAGAATTAGTAATAGACAGTGGACTGGATCACTTCTTAGTGTGTAAAAGGATTAAGTCCAGTGCAGAAAACACAGTGAGAGAACAGAAGATAATGCACTTGAATAGCAACAGGTAACATGGCTTTTCAAATTGTTGGAAAGGTGCCCCAGTTAGATTCTGGGTGTAATTTTGAGAAATGGACCGAAGTCTTGGAGGCTTGTTACATTTCCAATGATATCACTGCAAAGGAGAAGAAGAGAGCATGGTTCATATTAGGCTTAGGAAGAGAGGGTTATCAGACCTTACGTACGTTACTGCAGCCAGCAAAGCCCACAGATAAAATGTACGAGGAGTGTAAGGAGGCACTAATGGCCCATTTCTCGCCAAACCCTCCAAGGGTATCCATAGGCAAGGAGCCTGAACTAAAGAGGGCAGGGAGTCCCTCAAAGGACAAAAGTCAAGGACAAAGTGACAAAGGTTAAGTGCCAAGTGACGAAGGTCAAGTGCAAAAGGCCAAAGGTCAAAGGCAAAGGGACAAGAGTCAAATGTAAAGGGACATTGCCATCCAGAGGGCAACCCTAACTATTCAAGCTGCATTCAGGGGTATGAAGGTACGGAGAGAGAGCCGGAACAAACAGAAGGCAGCAACGGTAATATAAGCCGTATTTAGAAGGCACAGAGTATACCGTCCATACAGGGCAATGAGATTAGCAGCTATAATAGTACAAACCCATTATAGGGTACACCTTCAAATGGAAAGTGATCGCAAAACTTACATGAAGGTACGCAGAAGCGTTGTACTGCTTCAGGCTGCCTACCGAGGAATGCTTGTTCGAAAGCAATTGCGGTGCAAACACAAATCTGCCAAGGTCATACGGACTTATTATCAGATGCATAAACAGCTTCAGTATTTCAAGAAACTACGCTGGTCTGCCATTGTGGTACAGCAACGATACAGAGCTTGCCAGATAAGAGATGTCCACGTGAGACATTATAATAGTTTGAGAAAAGCAGTGGTTTGTATTCAGGCCTTCTACCGCGGGATTAAAGCCAGAGAATTGGTTGAGAAAATCAAGGCCATATTAAGTCATTCATAATAATGTGCATTACAAGAAAAAAATTCTTGATGCAAAAGGCAGCTGTAGTCACTTTGCAAGCTGCATACCATGGTTACCGATCAAGGGTACGCTACAGAGTTATGCGACAAGCAGTCATTTCGATCCAGAGATGGTGCAAAGCATGCAAAATTGGGCATTCCCAGTTTGTGCAATATCAGTCAATGAGGGATGCAACTATTGCCATTCAGGCTGCCTACAAGGGTATGGTGGTTAGGCAGTGGGTTAAGCAAAAGAGGGCTACTGTAAAAGTGCAGTCAGTACTCCGTATGAGTTGGTAAAGGAAAGACCTAAGGAGACAAATAGATGCACAACAGAAAAGGCTAAAATGATACAAAAGGCTTAAACAATATAGGAAAGACTTCTTCAAACTGAAATATACAACAGTTGTACTGCAGTCTCACTACTGCGCTTATGTAGTAAGAAAAATATACAGAGCGCAAATCAAAGCCACTGTTGTATTGCAAAGACAATATAGATCCTACTTCTTGATGAATAACCAGAAAGGTGATTTAAGAAGACAAATAGATGAACAGAAAAGGCTTAAACGATACAAAGAATGGTTAAATAATTGTGTGACGATGAGCAAGAAGCTGTTAATAGAAAAGTCTAAAGAAGAGAGGCTTGTCAGTCGAGACAAAAGTATGCAGGACCGATTGCGATTAGGACACTTCACTAAAGTCCAGCATGGAGCTTCCTTCACTGAGCAATGGACAAATGGTCATGCATTGCAGAATCTCCTTTAAACAACAAGCGCAGATAAATACGCAACGCCAGGAAATTGTTTAACAGAGGAAACTGCTAGAAAACGAATACCTGCAGTCATGTGTCAGATCCCACCTACAAATGAACAGAAACAGAGGAAAACAAAGCAAATGGAGCAGAGAAGGAAATGTTAACTTTAGTAGAATATCAGGAACAGGAAGAAATCTGAAAATTAGATTAGGATATTTAAAAAGGGAAGAGGCAGAGATACAGGTAGAACTAGTGATTAGAAAGAGTGCGCAACTTAGACATAAAGGAACAGAAAATGATAACTCATAAAGCAAGGGGTAATGTATGTGGTTTAAGGAAGATGAGTGGAATGAAAAATTATTAGTGTTAGGTTTAGATACGATTATTACAGTTATGAGGATGTAATGTAAGATGACTGTAATAATATAATTTTGCAACAGTGTGTTAATCAATTATATTTAATGTAATAGTAAATGGTGTTACCTGCCTCCAAGTTAAAGGGGCAGCAGTGTGATGTATGGAATATAATTAGCATATGTTATGTCTTGTGCGAGGGGACGCATGCGCTGGGGGAGACTCAAGGTGGCTTCCTGGAATAAGGAAGCTTGTTAGTTTCCTCCTGTATCTGAGTGTTCTTTTAAGATCAAAGTATTTAACTTTGATCTTAAATACTTTCCAAACTCGCACCTATACATCATACATTGTAAACTTATTTTATTGATTATTCTTTTATAGTAAACGTATTAATTGTGAAAATAAATATTTGAGTTCTCACTTATTCTTTCTAATGTCTCTCTATAAGGAGAAGCTTTCTCTGAGTGTTTTGAAATGATCCTTGATGTTGTGACGTTTGGTTTAATGAAACAGCTTAACTTGAATAGACATACTGAAAACAACTGTTTTTACCATAACATAATGAAGCCTTGCTCCCCTACAATGCGAGGCATGGGCTTAGAACAGAATTGTCAAATAAAATCACGGGAGGAGGTCATTTAGCCAAATGAATCTGTGATCTGTGACTCTAAACTTTACTCAGAGCAGATCTCATTGAGGCCCTAGTGTCTCTTTCTTTATTTTCTTCAGGCCATTTGCATCCATGCCAATGACATTTTCCTTGTGACATTAAGACATGGTATTGTGGTGTGTGAGTGAGCCTGCCTCATTATACCTAAACCAGAAGATTGATTTGCTTTTGTTATTGGTAGTTTGCACATTTAATCATGTATAGTCTTTCCGCTGACTGGTTAGTACGCAATAAAAAAGCTTCTCACTGTTCCTCAGTACATGTGACAATAAACTAAACTACTAGCTACTAAACAACTAATACCTGCACTTTGAAGTGATCACTGCTTTGCTGTACAAATTTGTCTATTAATTTGTATCTTCATTTCTGTTCAATGGAAATTAATCTTATGATGTTTTGACTTAATAAAGAATCATAATTAAATGTTTGAAGATGAAGATTTGTTTTTTCCCCAGTTAATTTCTGTTACTTCTGATTCTAAGGCAATAATGTAATCTTGTGGTGGAGACTTTGTATCTGAGGCTATTGAAAACAGCCATCATCAATAGCCTCAAATGCGAAATCCCCACCATGGGTCGAGGTTTCGAAGAACCTTCTCCTATTCCTAAGTCATATCAATGCCATTGGTCTCAACTGAGATCAACTAACTCATTAGAAAACTGGGCACAAAGGACTGAGTATGTTCCTGCCCTTTATATTTTCATGTAACAGAGAAACAGAAATGGACTGGCAGCAGCACACCACTAGGTACATTTATCAACTATGGTGCCACAGTGGCACAGCGGTATAGTTGCTGATTTACAGTGCCTTACAATGAAAGAGACCCAGGTTCCTTTCATTATCCATTCTAAATATAAATATTGAATTAAAACTAATTGTTCTTGCAATTAAAATTCCTTATAATTTTCCTCACCTTCCTGATGGGATACAGAAAACCCCTCACCCAACTCTCGCACAGTCTAAAACGTAGCCTTTCATATTTTTCGCTGTTATGACATTGTTTAACACTGTGTTTCAAACATGTTAGAAGGTTGGGCTGTTCTCAATGTGAAGACTATTATGGAATCTAGTACCATTTCTAAAATTCATATTAACTTTACATTTATTCATTCCGAAAATAAGGCTGGATAGATGTGATAATGAGTGTGGAAAATGTCAAAGGGAAACCTGATGCCCATAATGACTATGACTATCAAATGGAACTAACTTGGATTGGGCATTTTGGATGGCCTGGACGAGTTGGGCTGAAGGGCCTGTTCCCATGCTCTATGTCTTTCTTTCTTCACAATAATTTTAACACACAAGGTACCTTGTTAAAGCAAGCAAGCAACAGAACTGGCTCTCATAACTGATAACATTGTACATGAAGACCTTGAGACAGAATTATTAGCAACAATTTGTCCTTCTACTAATATTCCCACATGTTGAATGTCTATGGATGGAATGCTTCATATCAAAGAAGATAATGTGGTTCAAATAAATAAGTCAGTGTTTTCACTGAATAAGTTAGAAAAATAGTGAATTTATATGTATTCTAACATACATGATCTGAGCATCAGTTGATTCGCCAACACTATACAAATTATGCATAAATTGCACATTAAACTTCTAAAAGAAAGAATACTGTGCGAAAAACAAAAGATTAGTTTCAAAACATACTGTAATTGGCAAACAATAAATTTAATGCAAGTGCTGTAAAACTAGTCAAGAGCTAGGGGTCATAGGTTACGGTGAGAGTGGAAAGATTTAATAGGAACCCAAGGGACAACTATTTCACACAGAGTTTCATTTAATTTAGTTTATTGTGAAGTGTACCGATGTACAGTGAAAAGCTTTTGTCGTGTGCTATATATATGACTATATATGATTACAATCGAGCCATCCACAGTGTACAGATACATGATAAAGGGAATAATGTTTACTGCAAGATAAAGTGCAGTAAAGTCCGATTAAAGGTAGTCCTAAGGTCACCAATGAGGGTGGTGAGTATATGGAACAAGCTGCCAAAGGAGGTAGTTGAGGCAGGTACTATAACAATTTCTTAAAAGACATTTGGGCAGGTACGTGGATAGGATAGGTTTGGAGGGATATGGGCCAAATGCAGGCAAATGGGACAAGTGTAGATGGGGCACCTTGGTTGACATGGGCAAGTTGGGCCAAAGGGCCTGTTTCCATCCTGGTGGTGAACAATAGCATTCTGTTGTCGAGGTAAGGTTACAGTGGTGAAGATAAAGTAGCTCTTCCTCAACTTGGTGGTGTGGGACTTCAGGTTTCTGTACATCCTAATCAATGGTAGCAATCAGTGTGTGGACAAATAGAGTGGACAAATAGGCTCCTTTGTCTGTTTAATGTGTTGCTGATGTTATAATCTTCCAGTGTATAGTCTAGTGTAGCAGGACTTGCCGGACTATACATGAAAAAACAAATGGTAGTGAGGAACAACACAAAAATGATGTCATTCTGAAGAAGAGTCCTGACTCGAAATGTTGCCTATCCCTTTCCTCTGGATGTGTTGCCTGATCCGCGGAGTCACTCCAGCACTTTGTATCTTTGGTATTACCACCATCTGCAGGACAGTGTTTCTACACCCAAATGGTATTTCAGGCTGCATACTGAAAGAAAGAGCAAGTCATCTTGTCTCAGAACTGCAGTCTGAAGAAGGGTCTCGATGTAAAACATCACCTATTCCTTTTCTCCACAGATGCTGTCTGACCCACTGAGTTACTCCAGCTTTTTTTTGTCTATCTTCGGTTTAAACCAGCATCTGTAGTTCCTTCCTATACAAATCTTTTCCACTAGCCCCACAACATAGGAATATCAGGACTTATACTGCAAAAGTGACATATGACACTAAGTCATTTGATCACAACCACTGTTGCAAATAGCAAAAAGGCAAAAACATCTACACCTATCGGAGGGGAACCTCGGCAACGTACAAACCTTTGCAGATTTTGGATTAGGTAAAAGACAACTGGAGCACTATTGATCTTACTGTTTTTGGTTTAGTTTTTCAATTCAGAGATACAACGAGATACAACGCGGAAACAGGCCCATTGGCCCACCGAGTCCGCACCGACCAGCGATCCCCGCACACTTACACTATCCTACACACTAGGGACAATTTACAATATTTACCAAAGCCAATTAACCTACAGACCTGTACGGCTTTGGAATGTGGGAGGAAACCAGAGCACCCAGAGAGAACCCACACGGTCAAGGGAAAATGTGAAGGTGAAAGAAAGGTCATTGATATATAATAGTTCATTTTAACAAGGACCCTCTTCAAGGAAGTTTTGGTGAAAGTGCTCACCAAAGGAAATTTTGAAGAGCTCTATGATTGCAACCTGCATATAGAAGGTAGAACGATACAGCACAGGAACAGGCCCTATAGTCGACTGTCTGTGTTGAACATGATGCCAAGATAAACTAATCTCATCTGGCTGCACAGAATCCATATTCCTCAATTCTCTGCATATTCGTGTGCCGATCTAAAAGGCTTGTGCCTATCTAAAAGCTTCCTAAATGCCACTATCGTATCTGCCTCCTGCCATCACTGGCAGCGCATTACAGGCATCCACGGCACTCCGTGTAAAAAACGTTCCCAGCACAACTCCTTTAAATTTTACCCTATTCAGCTCAAAGCTAAGCCCTCTAGACGTTGACATTTCCACCCTTGGAAAAAGGTTCTGACTGTCTATCCGATCTATGGCTTCCCATAACTTAGTATACTTCTATCTTTTATTTACCACGTATGGAAAGATCAAAAAGTGCCGAGCTACCTGAACAGAGATGAGCGCTTTCTGAAAAACCCGGTCAGTGAGTGGAGTTCCTTTACTTGTGTTAACGTGTATTTATCAGCTCTCCCTGTTACTTCTGCCCAGCACCCACTTTACAGACACCTTGGTGACATTATCTGTCACTGCAACATGCAAACCTAAATTTAACAGTAACTTTATTTTCAAGTGTTGCAGTGAGACCCAAGTGACGCAGCTGTAGAGTTACTGCCTTACAGCACCAGAGACCCGGGTTTGATCCTGACTACGGGCGCTGTACTTGCCAAAGATATGCAGGTTTGTACGCTAATTGGCCTCCGTAAATTGTCCCTAGTTTCCATGCTGTGTCTCTAAACTAAGCAGGGCGGCAGAGTGGCGCAGCGGTAGAGTTGCTGCCCTACAGCATATGAGACCCGGGTTTGATCCTGACTATGGGTGTAGTCTGTACGGAGTTTGTACGTTCTCCGTGTGACTGCATTGGTTTGCTCCGGGTGCTCTAGTTTCCTCCCACACTCCAAAGATGTGCAGGTTTGTAGGTTAATGGCTTCGTTAAAAAATTGTAAATTGTCCCCAGTGTGCAGGATAGTGTTAGTGTACGGGGTGAACGCTGGTTGGCGCAGACTAGGTGAGCCGCAGGGCCTCTTTCCATGCTGAGTCTCTAAAGTCTAAAGTAAAGTCTAAAATTCTGTCTTGCCAATACAAATACAAGAAGTAGTCCTTGCAATCTTGACTCAAAACAGTTGTTTTTTTACAATATTTTTGTGTTAATAAATGGTTAATGTTCAATGTATAATTCAAGGTCCCTAATATTAAATGATCATCGCAGCAACATGTCTTTCACTGTTACAGGTCAGGTACGTCAAACACTGAATTGTAACATCAGAATGAGACCCCCACTGAAGTTTGGTGAATGTCTGCATATGCCGTGCCATCTGTCTCTGTGACTTTGCACCATATTATAGAGGATTATCATTTGCAGCAACAGTGTATAAAACCTGATCTGCCATTCATTAGACTTGACCTTGATTGTATTGATTCCACATATTTTTTTGCAAGGCGTAGTGTTAAACGAGTGGCTGATAATGAAATGGGGAATTAATATAACCATATAACCATATAACATTTACAGCACGGAAACAGGCCATCTCGACCCTTCTAGTCCGTGCCGAACACATAATCTCCCCTAGTCCCATATACCTGCGCTCAGACCATAACCCTCCAATCCTTTCCCATCCATATAACTATCCAATTTATTTTTAAATGATAAAAACGAACCTGCCTCCACCACCTTCACTGGAAGCTCATTCCACACAGCTACCACTCTCTGAGTAAAGAAGTTCCCCCTCATGTTACCCCTAAACTTCAGTCCCTTAATTCTCAAGTTCTCAAATTCTCAAATATGGGTTGTCCTAACTGATACTCTTGCCATATACTGATAACGGGTGTCGGGTTATGAGGAAAAGGCAGGAGAGTGGGGTTGAGAGGATAATAGATCAGCCATGATTGAATGGCGGAGTACACTTGATGGGCTGAATGGCCTAATTCTGCTCCTATCACTTATGAACATAAACCTAACAATTCATGTCATAAGTGATAGGAGCAGAATTAGGCCATTCGAATCTACCCCGGCATTCAACCATGGCTGACCTATCTCCACCTCCGAATCCCATTCTCCTGCCTTCTCCCCCTAACCCCTGACACAGAAGAAGACCAAAGGTACACAAAAATGCTGGAGAAACTCAGCGGGTGCAGCAGCATCTATGGAGCGAAGGACCTATTACCTATTTCCTTCGCTCCATAGATGCTGCTGCACCCGCTGAGTTTCTCCAGCATTTTTGTGTACCTTCGATTTTCCAGCATCTGCAGTTCCTTCTTGAACACAGAAGAAGACCATTCAGTCCATCAGGTCAGTGTCAGCTCCCAGGGAGTCATCCCTTTCCTTATTTCCCTGAACCCTTGAAAATAAAAGTTTGAAACCCATACTTCCAGATTCAGGGACAGTTTCTTCCCAGCTGTTATCAGGCAACTGAACAGTACTCTCATCAGCTAGAGTGCATCCCATCCACCTCATTGGAAACCTTTGAACTATCTTTAATCTGACTATCTTGCACTAAATCTTGTACCCTTTATCCTATAGCTGTGCACTTTAGTCGGCTTGATGTAATCATGTGGTCTTTTTTTCTGACTGGATACCAAGCAAACAAAAGCTTTTCACTGTACCTCAGTACTCGTGACAATAATAAACTAAACTAAATTAAACTATCTTCCCCAGCCTTGAAGGAGGGTCCTGAACCCAAATGTCCCTTTCTCTCCAAAGTTTTTTCTTGACTTCCTCCAGAAGTTTATTCTTTGCTCAACCTTATGTGACTCTGTTTCAGCCACAATTTGAACACAGACTCCAATTCTAGGCACACACTTTGGAAAAAGAGGTGAAAGCATTGTGATTTACTGCCATCAATTCCCCTTTGATTATTTTGGCTATTAGTCTGCACTGATGGATCATTTACAGTGTTAACTGACTTCCTGTGAGGCTAAGCCAAACAAAATGCAGATGCCTTGCTTTTAAAACTGTTACTTCTGTTTTCTATTTTCCATGATCTCAGTCATCTATATGCTTCCATTAGCTCTTTCACCATAACACAGATAGAACATAGAACAGTGTAGCACAGAACAGACCCTTTGACTCACAATGTCTGTGCTGAACATAATGTCAAGACCAACTTTTAGTTTAGAGATACAACACAGAAACAGTGCCCTTCGGCCCACCAGGTCCGCGCCGAATAGCGATCCCCGCACATTAACACTATCCTACACCCACTAGGGACAATTTTTACATTTACCAACCTACAAACCTGTACGTCTTTGGAATGTGGGAGGAAACGGAAGATCTCGGAGAAAACCCACGCAGGTCACGGGGAGAACGTACAAACTCCGTACAGTCAGCACCCGTAATCGGGATCGAACCCGGGTCTCCGACGCTGTATTCGTTGTAAGGCAGCAACTCTACCGCTGCACCACCGTGACCAACTCTTATCTGCCTCACATAATCTAGTACATAGTGAGATAGTTGCACCCTAAACCTCCCTGGCTTTTTCTCCTCTGAAATGCTCTTCAAAACAAATTTTATGACTACATTTTTGTTCATCTTCCCCTGTAGCTCTTAGTGCATCATCATTAAATTGTATTTGGTTAACACCCCATAAAGCATCTTGGAGCTTTTTTGCTACATCAAAAGTGCATTGTAAATACTGATGCTTACAGTTGTTTACCTCTCTGACATGAAATGTCTTATCATCACTCCATTAGCTTTGTTTCCCCATCAGATTTCGTAAAATACATGAATGGCAAGAATACAGATTTTCATAGTGAGGTATTTATTCTTCATTATTTGTACACCACTGGGCATTGAGATTTACTTTGACAATAGGTACATGGACATTTGACAATATATGTGTGTATGTGAGAGAGAGTGAGAGGGAAGGAGTGAGAGGGAGATTGAGAGAGTGAGAGAGAGAGAGGGAGTGAGAGAGTGCATGAGAGAGAGAATGAGAGGAAGAGAGAGTGAGAGGTAGTGAGTGAATTAGTGTATTTCCTCCTCATTGTAGGCGAGTGCACCAGTGTGTAAGTGAATGAGAGCAGTTGTGTGTGCTTTGAATGTGCATGCATATACGTGTGTGTGTGTGCATGTGTCTGTGTGTCTATACGTGTCCGCAGAGTGCATGTGTGTGCGTGTACAAGGGTAATGAGAGCATGCGATCATGTGTGAGTTTGTACATGTGTGTGAGCTTGCAGGAAGGCATTTCCAAGTGTGTGCGTGTGATTGAATCTGTATGTACATGTGTGTACATAAGTGTATGTGAACAAAAGCATGTGTGGCTGAGTGTGCATCTGTGAGTGTGTCATTGAGTTAGAGGTATACTGCACCGTAAAACGCCTTTCAGACAAACTTGTCCGATGCCAATCAAGATGACTATCTGAGCTGGTCCAGTTTGCCTGCATTTGGCCCATTTCCTTCCAAACCTTTCCTATCCATGTAGTTATCCCACCTGTCTCAGTTTAAACAAACTTGTTTCTCAGGTCCCTTTTAAATCTTTCTCCTCTCATCTTAAATGCATGCCTTCTAGTTTGTATGCACATGTGTGATTGTGAGTGTGGTTCTGTGAGAGTGAATGAGCGAGCGAGTGAGTGAATGAATGTGTGAGTGAGTGAGAAAGTGTGTGTGTGTGTGTGAGTGAGAGAGTGAGAGTGTGTGAGTGAGTGTGTGAGCGAGTGTGAGTGAGAGAGTGTATGTGTGTATGTGTCAGTGAGAAAGTGTGTGTGTGCGAGTGAGTGGGAGAGTGAGAGTGTGTGAGAGTGTGAGTGAGAGTGTGAGTGAGTGAGAGTGTGTGTGTATTTGTCAGTGAGAGAGTGTGTGTGCATGAGTGAGTATGTGAGTGAGTGTGAATGAGTGAATTAGTGAGTGAGTGAATGAGTGAGTATCTGTGAGCGAGTGTGAGTGAGAGAGTGTATGTGTGTATGTGTCAGTGAGAAAGTGTGTGTGTGCGAGTGAGTGGGAGAGTGAGAGTGTGTGAGAGTGTGAGTGAGAGTGTGAGTGAGTGTGTGTGTACATGCATGTGTGCATTTGTGTACGTATCTCCAAATGAACCAAGGTCGATTGCTAAGAAATCTTGCTGTGTAGGGGACCCCACTTCAGCAGAAGTCCTGCTTCTCTCGGGAGAGAAGAAAATAATCTATTTTTGGATGCAAGTAAGTGCGGTTACTGTTTTACAAAAAAGAGATACA
Organism: Amblyraja radiata; assembly: GCF_010909765.2. Lineage (NCBI taxonomy): Eukaryota > Metazoa > Chordata > Chondrichthyes > Rajiformes > Rajidae > Amblyraja > Amblyraja radiata. The sequence goes on from NC_045959.1 coordinate 81,912,773, forward strand.
AAATGCTGGAGTAATTCAGCAGGTCAGGCAGCATTACTGGAGAACAGGAATAGGTGACGTTTCTGATCGGGACCCTACTTCAGAACTATTTTCAGTTATTTCCTTTAACTTTGGATGTTAAAAAGATTTTCCTTGGCTGCCTATCAAAGTTACTACGTTGAACAAAAAGCCGCCTCCTATCTAGGGAATCTCAGGGCCTGAACACTGTGTGCCCCGTTCCATATCCTCGCTGCCAGCTGCTCTCGTCTCATATCAGGTACAGACTGCAATTTGTCAGCTTTCATCACATTTTTCATAAATTAACATTGTAAATGGCTTTTCATCTCTTGTGAGTCAAACCTTTATTATCTGATTGTGTAGGAAAGAACTGTAGATGCAGGTTTACACCGAAGATAGACACAAAATGCTGGAGTAACTCAGCGAGACAGGGTCACGAAACCTCACCTATTCCTTCTATCAGAGACGCTGCCTCTCGCTGAGTTACTCCAGCATTTTGTCTCAATCTTTAGTATCTGAATCTATCTTTACAATACAAATAAGAACAAATAGGTAAAATTGCAAAATGTTGCAGAACCATTTAAGGGTAGATTCACGCAGCTGAAAATTTGTCTTTAATTCATGATTTGTGAGAATTTAAGTTTCAATCTCTCTGAGGTAAATGCAGTGTTCAAATTTACCCCAACCTTGACTGACCTCAACTCCACGTGGAGTAAACACAAAGGCCAACTGAGACAGAGGCTGCAGGAATGTGAAGATCCATCCTGAATTAATAAAGGCCCTGTAGACAGCTGCAGTCTGTGACCTTGTTTCACATAAGTTAAATGGCACGGTGGCGCAGTGGTTGAGCTGCTGTCTTACGGTGCCAGAGACCCAGGTTCGATCCTGACAGCAAGGGCTGTCTGAACGGAGTTTGTACGTTCTCCCCGTGACTACGTGGCTTTTCTCCGGGTGCTCCAGTTTCCACCCACACTCCAAAAAGGTACAGGTTTGGAGGCTATTTGGCTTGTTAAAATTGTAAATTGTCCCGAGTGTGTGTAGGATAGTGTTAGTGTGCGGGGATCGCTTGTCGGCACGGACCCGGCGGGCCGAAGGGCCTGTTTCCACACTGTGTCTCTAAATTAAACTAAACTAAGCCACACTTCACCCATTCATCTCTTGCTGAGGTTCTCAAAACTGATCACTGTGCTGGACTGGCATCACAAAAATAAACATAAACTCTTAGGCCGAGAAATGTTTAGAGTTTATAGTTTAGAGATAGTGCATGGAAACAAGCCCTTTGGCCCACTGAGTTCATGCCAACCTTCGACCACCCTCTTACACTAGTTCTATGTTATCCCACTTACACATCCGCTCCCTACACTGTAGGGGCAATTTTATAGAGGCCAATTAACCTACAAACCTGCATCTTTGGGATTTGGGAGGATACCGGAGCACCCCCGAGAAAACCCAAGGTCACAGGGAGAATGTTCACACTAGATGCAGATGGCACCTGAGGTCAGGATTGAATCCTGGGTCTCTGGCGCCGTGTGGCAGCAGCTTAGTTTTAGTGATATACATGGCTGCCAACATTGGATGAGAGTTTGGAGTGAGAAATTGTGAGGGATCAAGCCCGAGGGGAGTGTAGCGACCGAGGGGGGGGGGGGGGGGGGTTTGAGGGGGGGGGGGGGGGGGGGGGGGGGGTGTCCCCCCTCCCATTGGTACGGAGCTTTTGCATTTTTCAGCTTGAAATTGTGCAATCTGGTGCATAAAGTAGCGAGTCTTTTAACTTACACTAGAATTCAATATTTATGCTTTAAATTGGATTAGCTATGAATAAGGTTAGGCTAAATTACATTCCTAATTACATTCCACAGTAGAGCCAGGCTCTGATCAACAGGTGCAGCACATTAATGATCTTAGTATATTCATGTATGGAAATCAGTTTATAATCAAGCACTTGGCCCATGTTGACTAATTTAGGTCTCACTACACACCTGGTACTACTCCTGACCCTGAATCCAGTTGCATACCTTCTCTCATTCCTGACCCTGAGTCCAGCCTTACACCTGGCCCCCTATTCTGCAACCTGCTTAGGTTCCCAGTGCTGAACACTCCCATTGTCCCAGCTATGACTGCACGCCTAGTATTATTCCAGACCTTGACTCTGGATGCACACTTGGCCTTGCTCCTAGCCCCTCTGCACTGACAATATATCTGGCCCTCACATAAAGCCCCATATCTGACCCCCTGGACTTAACCTATTATGTTCAAGTCCACAGGTGCTTATCTAATGTGGTAATCTTTAATGGGGCACTTCACAGACCAAATTATCTATAACAAAATTTGCTACATCCATTGGCTTCCTTGTTATCTAACATGCTAGTTACTTTGTCAAAGAAGTCATCAATTGGTTGAATACAATTTCTCATCCCTAAAACTATACTCACTCAGCTGTTTATGTATTCTGTTACGATTTCCTTCATTTTCCTAACAAACTGTCCTGAAGTCATTTTTACCCCCAATATTTTCAGTATTTTGCTGTCTTCCTCGCAGCTAGGACTTTTCCGAAATGCAAAGTCCAATAACAATATATATTTAAGCAATGATATTCTATTTAATGTGATCTTGAGAGTACATAATATTCATAACACAACAATTATAAAAAGATCTTTGTTTTGAATGTACCTAGCAACATGCATACATTATTATATTACAGTTAATATGTACCTAGGGCAAATTTTTGTTCCTGTGCTCCGCATTCCCAATTACTTTTACATTGAAGTGATTGAATTCCAAGTGAAGTTTAAATGGCAACAGAAAAATAAAACCTCCGGAATGGATGATATTCATTACGTGGTTGGTTAGAGTCAGTATCAGCACAATTACTATATTAAACTTTGAATCTTCAGATGTCCTGGTTCAAGTTAAAACTAAAGACGAATAATAACCTCCTCACACATTCCCCTGCAAGTATCTCTGTCACTCCTTTAAAATATGCCCCTTCTTTGAACAAGCTCTTAAACATCTTAATCAGTTTACATCTAATTACACTCTTTGAGGACGTTCATCTACATGTTCAATTAATAAAACAACAAGATTGGGGACATTACTATTCAACCTGTCAAAGGAATTTGGGGTGGGGGGGTTTAGAAATAGTCAGTGAGGTAAACAAACATAATAGTTGAGTGGCAAATGACAATAGTGCTACATTCCCAATATTTAACTGAAGGAAATATGGGTTATTGAGGCTGTATGTTGTGACAGACAGCCTGACACCTTGCATGTCATTTTAATATTACACTTATCCCATACCTCTGGATATTCCGGATTAATAAATTATGGTTTTGTCAACTAATTACAAATCAGGCTAATTACAAATCAATAACATTAGCCAACTCCGAAACATGAAGCGCTGAGCATTAGGATCCAGACATCACGGACAACTGGCCTCAGTTCCCCGCTCACATCTGGCAGTGATCTCCATCTGAACCAGGGGCCCTGAAGTGTTTTTGAAAGCGGGGGGGCTGAGCGATCACTGATCACTGGCTTTGGGGGTACCCAGTGAGGGAGTGGAGCAACCGAGTGGGGGTAGGGTCCCACGGTAGGGATTTTTTGAAATTTGATGTATTAAAATCAGTGCATTGTAGAAGTATGATTTCAATGTTTTTTGTTTGAAGTATTTTTAAGAGGTAACTTTTTTAGGGGTAACTTTTCCACACAAAGGGTGGCGGGTGTATGGAACAAGTTGCCAGACGAGGCAGTTGAGGCAAGGACTATCTCAACATTAAAGAAACAGTTAGACTGATACATGGATAGGACAGGTTTGGAGGGATATGGACCAAAAGCAGGTAATTTGGCTGGGACATGTTGGTGCATGTGGGCAAGTTGGCCCAAAGGGCCTGTTTTCACACTGTATCACTCTATGACTACATTATACCTCCACCATGCATGAATGCTTTAAAATCGTGGTCGAGTTTTATTGCCATATACTCAAGCACAGAAGCATAGAACATAGGTGTAGGAAGAGGCCGTTCGGCCCTTCGAGACAGCACTGCCATTCAATATAATCATGGCTGTTCAACTAAAATCAGTACCTCTTTCTTGTTTTTCCCCATATCCCTTGATTTTGCATAATGTGGTTTGAAAATGAAAATATGGTTAGTTTGAGGAAAAAAGCACTGCCTGCAAATGGTTGTTTGGGTTGAAGCAAAAAGGAACCCTCTCTCTCTCTCCCCCCTCCTCTCTCCCCCCACCACTCTCTCTCTCTATCCCTCTCTCTTTCTTGCTCTCTCTCTCCCCCTGTCTCTCTCCCTTTCTCTCTCTCTCTCCCCTCCTCTCTCTCCCCCCCTCTCTCCCCCCAATCTCACAAGATAGGAACCCCTCTACAAGAGCTGTCTGACCCATTGAATCGCTCCACACTCATCTCTATCCCACTAACCTCTCTCCCCCCTCCCCTCTCCTTCTCCTCCCTCCCTCCTCCTCTCTCTCCCCCCCCTCTCCTCTCCCCCCCTCTCCTCTTGAATCCGCCTATTCATGTTCTGCCTGACCTGCTGAGTTACACTAGCACTTTGTGCCCACATTTGAATTCCTCTTGCATGCAATGCAAATATTCAAGACTGGGGCAACAGAGTGGAAAGAGTTATTGAATCTCACCATGGGGATTCATTTGATCTGGGGCATATCCAGTTTTAAGTTGGGAGCTACAGGTAATTAAGCGACTGCCTAAGATCAGCATGCAGTTTGAACACTGCGGAGATCGGAGCTGTCGCTGATGTGTTATGGCTTCTGTCAGCAGGGGGCAATGTCTCACTTCATGAATCAAACTGAATAGTTCATTGAACAACATTTTGGAGGTGATGCAAGGACCTGTAGATGATAGCTCACAAAAAAAAGACACAAAGTGGTGGAGTAACCCAGTGGGTTAGACAGCATCTCTAGAGAACATGGATAGGTGATGTTTCAGGTTGGGATCTTTCTTTAGAGTCTTTGGTTATTCAGCAAAGTGAGACACAGAGTGCAGGAGTAACTCAGTGGGCCAGGCAGCATCTCTGGAGAACATGGATTGGTGACATTCCGGATATACAAAGTACATGTTTACACCTTGTTTTCATGCATTTACTCCTTTTAATAGATAGGAGCTGCAAGTGTAAAAAATACTGACCTGTTTCTTCAATATAACTTTAAATAAGATCATGCCCCAGGCATTTTCTAAATTTAATCGTGTACATTGGCTAATGCCAAGCTGACAAATAATCCAATTACAATTCTATTCACACAGCATAATGACAAATTATATAATCCATCTTGTTGGCTAATGTCTTTTCCAGGGTAGGAAGTCTGTGCTTTACCTGGTTTGGCATCTGAATTTCAAGGTTATAGCAATGTGGTCGACTTAAGTGGCTTAAAAAATGGCCCCTGTTGCTTACCTTGGTAATTGTATTTTCAGATGGGGAATTTGTAGGAGTTTATTGTTATTCCGGGAACTTCCGTGTTTGCTCCACTTCTCCATGGGGGCATTCTTGCTGCTCACTGGCTCTGCATTAAAGAAATGAGCTGAAACAGCACCGTATTACTGGGTATGCATTGTGGCCCAGAACTAAGAGTGAACTCCATCTCAACCATGCATGGCATGCGACAAAGAGACATAATCTTGTTGGAAACCATTAAACAGGTTATAACTTGTGCAAGATATCCACTGATGTTAATAATAATAATAATAATTTAATTTAATTGCCACACAACCAAGGTCGGTGATGAATCCCTTGGTGGACAAGGTGCAGAAGAGATTCACCAGGATGTTACCTGGACTTGTGGGCTTGGGTGAAAGGGAGAGGTTGAGTAGGCTGGGACCTTTTCTTCAGAGCGGAGGAGACTGAGTGGTGACCTTATTGAGGTGTACAAGATCATGAGGGTTGTAGATACATTTGAGCACTCACTGTTTTTTCCCCAGGATACAGGATTTAAAAACTAGTGGGCATGGTCTTAAGTTAAGATGGGAGTGATTTAAGAGGGATCTCAGGGGCAACTCAGAGGGTATTCTGTATCTGGAATGAGCTGCCATAGGAAGCTATCGAAGCAGATGCAATTAAGACTTTCAAAAGAACAGATATGTGAATAGGTAGGGTTTAGAGGGCTTTGAGCCAAATGCTGGCAAATGCTGGCAAATGATATGAGCCCAGAAAGCAAACTTGGTCAGCATGGGCAAGGTGGAACAAAGGGTCTATTTCTGTGTTGTATAGCTCAATACCTATGACAGAGGCCCTTCCAAAGATGGACGAAAATTGAACTGCATAGGCTGATTTATACCAAAGATAGACATAAAATGCTGGAGTAACTTACATCGGGCAAGCAGCATCTCTGGATAAAATAGATAGGTGACGTTTGGGTCGGGATCCTTCTTCAGACCATCCAAAGATGTTCAGAGTGTTTCAGTAGGGCTCTTGGTTAACAGAGTGGGGAGGTTTGTGAGTGCTTGGTGCTTACATTAATAGTCTGTTTTTCACTCTTAACATCTATCTATCTATCTATCTATCTATCTATCTATCTATCTATCTATCTATCTATCTATCTATCTATCTATCTATCTATCTATCTATCTATCTATCTATCTATCTATCTATCTATCTATCTATCTATCTATCTATCTATCTTCTTCTATACTATTACTAAAGCTCTCATCTTAACCATTTCTGGTATGCTTTTTTTTTTTAATTTGCACAAAAATGGTACCGTATATCACTAGGATTTTTTCGCCGCCTTACTCACCATTCTCCTCTGCTCCAAGCGCACTACGTTTTGTTCCGATCGGTGGAATATTATAAAAGTTATGAAGGTTTAAAAAAATCGTGAGATCAGCTGATTGGTCTTCTTACCTGTCAGTCACCATGAATGTAACGCACCTTCCGGGCGAGGAGAATAAAACCCCTGGAGGCGGGGCTGAGTCCACAAGCCATGTGGAGTCGGGGGCAGCCAATGAGTGGAGTCGGGCAAGCCGCTGAGTGGAGCTGGGAGGTGCTGTGTGGTGCTGTGGCCGGTGGCCGTTGAGTGGAGTTCCTCCCCCCACACCCCCCTCCCCCTCCACACCCCCCTTCCCCCTCCACCCCTCTCCCCTCCCCCCTCCTCCCCACACACACCCCTCCCTCCACACCCACACCCCCCTTTACCCCTCCCCCTTCCCCCCACCCCCCACACCAACCCACCCCCCCACGCCCCCCCACCCCACCCCATCCAGCATACCACCCCTCCCCCCATGCCCCCCCACCCCTCCACACCCCCCCACACCCCCTTCCCCACACCACCCCCCTCCTTCACACCCCCCTTCCCCACACCACCTCTCCCACACCCCCTCCCCCACAGCACCCCCGCTCCCTCACCATGGTGGAATATTGCGTTGGGGAATGGGTTGCGTTGGCCTCCCTTGTGACTGGGACCCAACTTAGTCTAGTTATCCATAAAGATGAAGAAATTAGAGATGGAGAGAGGGGGACTGAAATATTTTCCAGATCATGGGTTGGTTTCATGGATCACCTGAGAGATGACATTGCTAACATGGCGGAACTCCCTCAGTATTGGACTGAAGCACCAGCCAATAATTTTGCCACTCTGTATTGGGACATGAACCTTCAAATTATCTAGCACAGTGGCGCAGCAGTAGAATTGCTGCATTACAGTATTGGAGTTTGCACATTTTCTCTGGATTCTCCGGTTTCCTCCCACACTCCAAAGACGTGCAGGTTTGTAAGTTAATTGGCATCTGTAAATTTTCCCTAGTATGTAGTATAGAACTGGTGTACGGATGATTGTTGGTCAGCATGGACTTGGTGGGCTGAAGGGCCTGTTTTCGTGCTGTATCTCTAAACTAAACTAATGTAAACTAAACTAAATGATTTTGAAGTGGAAAGTTCTAACATATCACGGATTGAATCCCGACTCAGGTGCTGTCTGTGTGGAGCTTGCACGTTCCCCCTGTGAGTCTACAGGGTTTTCTGCAGGTGCTGTGGTTTCCTCCCACATCCCAACGACATCCAGATGGTTAGGTTAATAGATTGCTGTAATCACCCCTAGTGAGTGACAGAGTTTTGGAGAAGTTGACGGGAATCCCGGGCAAAGAAAACAGGATTAGTATAATGAGGTGGCTGATGGGCCTATGGCCTGTTACCATGCTGTTTCCCTAAACCTCCTCCCTCGTCTCTGTCCAATGACCCCGACAGTCGTTTCAGGTGAGGCAGCGAACCTCAGGTGTGGCAGCTGACATGTTATCCTCCAACCTCATCTACTGTATCCGCTGTTCCAGGTGAGGATTCCTATATATCCGCCTTAACCTACCTGATCTCCAGGTTGCTAAATGCTTTAACTCCCCCTCCCATTCTCAATCTGACCTTTCTGTCCTGGGCCTCCTCCATTGTCAGAGTGAGGCCCCACACAAATTGGAGGAATAGCACCTCATATTTCACTTGGGCAGCTTACACCCCAGCAGTATGAACATTGCCTTCTCTAACTTCAAGTAACCCCTGCTTTCCCTCTCGCTCCATCCCTCCCCTTTCCCAGTTCTCTGACTAGTCTGACTGTCTCTGATTACATTTTATCTCTGTTAGATTTGTTGTTACCTTATCCTAGCTAACAATGATCTATTCTCCATTTTCCTTGATCTCCATCCCCTTTGATGTCTCGTTCTCAGATCTTACACATCCTTATCTCTGCATCTCCCCCTACCCTGACTCTCAGTCTGAAGAAGGGTTTCGACCTGAAATGTGACCCATTCCTTCTCTGCCTGTCCCACAGAGTTACTCTAGCATCTATCCATGCTGTAAGACTCTATGACTTGAAATATTAATCATCAGTTTGAACCCAGCATGATATGAGTATCAGTGTATCCTGGAGGTCAGATAGGGAGGCACAGTGATGCAGCAGTAGAGTTGCTGCCTTATGCCCCTGTCCCACTTAGGAAACCTGAACGGAAACCTCTGGAGACCTTGCGCCCCACCCAAGGTTTCCATGAGTCGCCAGGGGTTTTGGTCACTTGCCTGGAAAGCCTCGACCGAAGCATGAGCTGCATCTACTGACCAAAGATCCAACAGGATCTTTGCTACTGGCCACACACACACACACACACACACACACACACACACACACACACACACACACACACACACACACACACACACACACACACACACACACACACACAAACACACACACACACACACACACACACACACACACACACACACACACACATCGCGAAGGTGGGGGTCAGAGACAGCGGAGGAGCGCTGTCTACGCGATGAAGAGGAAGGTAAACGGCTGCCACAGAGCACGGTAAGCCCTTTAGAGAGCGTGGGAGGGAGGGAGAGAAGGGGAAAGAAGGACAGAGAAGGGGAGAGAGAAGGTGAGAGGGAAGGGGGAGAAGCGGAGAGAAGGGGAGAGAAGGGAAGAGAGAAGGGGAGAGAATGGGAGAGAAGGGGGGGGGGGGAGAAGGAGTGGAGACAGTTTTCAGAAGTTTAATAAAGTTAGCGGGCATTTTACCTTCCGGCGGATCTTCTAGGTCCTGAAAACCAAAGATCCTATATTTGCTGAAAACTCCAATGAGCCAATCAAAATGGCCGGTCAGCGAAGGAGATGGCCTTCGACTGCCTGTAAGTAAATAGCGACCCCACTCCACTGGCTTCGACCAAACGGCAACCTATTTTTAGTCGAGGCCGGTTTTGGTTTTGTTGAAATAATCGCAGGAACATAGAAGAAGCCTCGACTACGCGGATAGGAACATAGAAGAAGACTCCACCATTAGGGAGAGTGACCAAAACCTCTGGGAACCTCATGGAAACCTTGCGTGGGGCGCAAGGTCTCCAGAGGTTTCCGCTCAGGTTTCTTAAGTGGGACAGGGGCATGACACCACCAGAGACCGGGTTCAATCCTGACTACGGGTGCCATCTGTATGAAGTTTGTTCGTTCTCACTGTTATCACGTGGGTTTTCTCCGAGTGCTCTGGTTTCCTCCCACACTCCAAAGACATGTGGGTTTGTAGGTTAATTGGCTTCTGGAAATTGTAAATTGTCCCTAGTGTGTAGGATAGTGCCAGTGTACAGGGTGATCGTTGGTTGGTGCGGACTCAGTGGGCCGAAGGGCCTGTTTCCATGCTGTATCTCTAAAGTCTAAAGTATATTTCAGTTGAATGTTATGGCTAAAAATAAACACTTAGGTTGATATCTTATTATAGTTTATTTTTTAAATGTATTTAAGTGACAGTAAATGAGGTGATATTGAAAGCAATGACCATCAATAATTAATTGTGAAAACAAGCCACCAATTAATTTCTATGCAAACCATCACCCATGTGAAAATCTTCAGGCAGAAGCTAAAATTAGGCCCTCAATAAGATCATAGCTGGTCACGGTCTAGCAAATAACCCCTTAGGTGTAACAAATTGATTTGCTCCTTTTGCGATGCAGAATGGTTTCTTTAATGCTTTTATCAAAGAAGATTTTTTTATCATGTGGGTTTATTAAAAAGCTGTCTTCATGCAAGAGATCTCTATTGGTGTGAGGGCAGGAGAGGTGAAATGGTCAGATGTATTTCTCGCCACCACATGAACAAATACTGCAGGGGAATTGTTTCTCGACACACAGTTTGTCTTTGAGAATCCCATTTATAAATTGGCTTGATTTAAGTGTTTAATAATTCACCCAGCTCCTTCCGTTTTCGGCTGCAGTCTCTTGAGCTGGAGATGACTTGCTGCCATGCGGGAGTTGTGGGGCCTGAGGTGGCCGATGAGGCCAATGAGGGAGTCAAGGTCTCTTCCACAGATGGGTCTGAGGCACTGTGGCGCAACGGTAGAGTTGCTGCCTTGCGATGCCAGAGATCAGGGTGCTCTCTGTATGGAGTTTGTATGCTCTCCCTGTGACCGCATTGGTGTTCTCCGGGCACGTTTAGTTTAGCTTTGTAATGTGCGATTGCAGATCCACTTCTGTGACCAACACACAAAGAGTTGTTTAGCTTGAGCACCATCTTGGATCAAGTTTCTTGCGCATTTCAAAGACGTGCAGGTTTGTAGGTTCTTTGGCGACAGCAAAATGTCCCTAGTAAATTGTCCCTGGAACTAGTGTACGGCACAGAACTGGTGGGCCGAAGGGCCTGCTTTCATGCTGTATCTGTCAAACTAAAACACAACTAAACTGAGATGGGATTAGGGCTCCTTAATGGAGCAGCCAGGTAGTTGCTGGTAAGGGACTGCACTCCTTCTGGTGTTCACCTTGTCTATTCTCAAATCCATTTAATGTTCTTAATACTATCTTGAGCATACCTTCTCAAGTTCCTCTGAAAACAAAATGTAAGGAATTACTAATAGTACATAGGACATAGAACAGTACAGCACAAGAACAGGCCCTTTGGCCCACAATGTCTGTGCCGAATATGATGCCAAGGCCAAAACTCTTCTCTGCCTGCACATAATCCATATCTCACACGATGATTTCATGTTTTCATTGTAACTCCTGTCCTTAAGATGCCCAATAATTCCTCCTGTGCCTTGGGCAGCACAGTGGCACAACTAAAGAGTTGCTGCCTTACAGTGCCAGGGTCCCGGGTTCGATCCTGACTACGGGTGCTGTCTGTATGGAGTTTGTACGTTCTCCCTGTGACTGTGTGGGTTTTCTCCGGGAACTCCAGTTTCCTCCCAAGATGTACAAGTTTACAGGTTTATATGTGAATTGGCTTTGGTAAAATTGTAAATTGTCCCTAGTGTGTGTAGGATAGTGTTAGTGAGAGGGGGATTTACTGGTTGCCGTGGGCTCGATGGGCCAAAGGGCCTGCTACTGCGCTGTATCTCTAAATTAATCTAAACTAAACTGTGGCCAATCCTGAAAATGAATGAACTGACCTAGAGCTGATTTAATGACAGTGCTAATCATTTGTCGTCCCCTCTTGCTGTGAAGCCCACGTCATTGACTGACTGCTCTGCTGGAACAGCTGCTGGGTGCTGCTTATGTGGGACGGGCAAGGCTGCAGCTTTCTTGTCCTCGCTCCGGACTGCTGGGGATATTGGACTTGTTCTGACAGGTGGCAGTAGATGAGGCTGCCTTGATTATGTAGCAAGGCCAGCAGCATAATCAAGGATGAGTCTCACCCCGGTCACTCCCTCTTCTCCCTTCTCAAATCACGCAAGAGGTATAGAAGTGTGAAAACATATACCTCCAGATTCAGGAATCGTTTATTTCCAGCTGTTTTCAGGAGAGTGAACCATCCTATCACCAACTATAGAACAGTCCTGATCTACTATCCACCTCTTTGGAGAACCTCGGACTATCTTTAATCGGTCTTTCTGGACTTTGTCTTTTACTAAACATTATTCCTGTTATCCTGCACTGTGGACTCTTGTTTGTAATCATGTATAGTGTTTCTGCTGACTGGATAGCACACAACAAATAGCTTTTCACTGTGCCATAGTATATGTGACAATAAACTAAACTAAACTAAACTCAACTAACGAGGGGCAGCTACCAGCAGTTCCTGCCAGAAACAGAAGAAAGCTTCACTTAGTGAGCAATGGAAGGCATGTGAGCTGGGGCCAGATGAGATACGTGCACAGCACAGTGAACATATCCGAGAATCTTGAGGTGTGGACAGATTCGTGCAAACTCCTGATTGAAACCTGACGTAGATTGAGAAATACATCCTTAGCAAATGAGAAGGTACACAAAAATGCTGGAGAAACTCAGCGGGTGCAGCAGCATCTATGGAGCGAAGGAAATATGCAAAGTTTCGGGCCGAAACCCCTCACTTAGCAAATGAGAAGTTTGGTAAAAGGTCTCATACCTGCAAGGAAGAAACTTTACTTGAATCCAGGGTTTTGTGCTTTCCAGCTTTTAGAGTCAAGGAGTCATACGGCAGATGTGCAGGGCCTTTGGCCCAACTTGCCTATGCCGACCAAGAAGTCCCATTAACACTTGTCTCACCTGTCCATGTTTGGGCAATATCATTCTGGTATCCATGTAGCTGTCAGAATGTCTTTTGAATGTAGTTGTAGTAGCTGCCTTAACTACCTCCTCTGACAGCTTGTTCCATATACCCACCACCATCTGTGTGAAAAAGCTGTCCCTCAGGTTTCTGTTAAGATTGGTCTGCATCATGGTCTGGGCTCTGTCCATGATTTTCTGCAATTTCCTCCGGACTCATATAGAGAAGAGGTCATAACAAACTGTGATGCATCTGGAGAGGATATGTTCTGAGATGCAACTCATCATTATTGTCAATACGCCACTTCAGAACGCACAAAACCAAAGTGGAAGCATGTTATCCTTGATACCAAGGGACTGCTCAAGACATGCCTGTGAAATTCCTTAATTTTACTTCGGAGTCACGTGAGTGACTACGTGAAGAACCCGCTCAGTGCGCAGGCGCGGTATTACGCCAGCAGTGCAACAGCGGCCTGCAACGGGAGCTAGGCTCTCCCGCTACAGAATGAACCGGACCGTCAGGTGAGTATCCTGAGGTCGGGTTTTCTTTTACAGGTGAGCCTTTTTCTGCTTGTGTTTTTTACAGGCAGAGAAAAAGGCTCTGGAACAAAACTGTCCCCCGTTCAAGGAGGAACGTATTCCCGTCGGGGAGGGGGGCAGCAACAGGCAGTAGGAGCGTTACCCGGTGTTCCGTAATTCCCCGACACCGTGCCGAGGCCAGCCCGCTAGTACCTGAGCAGCGGGCTGGATGCATAGCCACTCGAGAGGCATCCGGCAGGTGTTCCCGATGTCGGACGGGACGTCTCTCCACCCGCACGGGGGGAGAGAGAGCCGCCTGAGCCGCTGGAGCGGCTCACGGAGCAGGTGCCTGCGAGACGCGCTGCTTGAGGGGCGCTCTCGCATCTACAAGGCACAAAAGCTCCAGAAGAAGGCGGTAGGAACAATTACCGGGCGCTCCGCTATCCCCATCGCCGCGCCGAGCCCAGTCCCGCTAGTGCCTGAACTGCGGGCTGGATGTCTAGCCATCCGAACAGGCATCCGGCCGGTGGCGTCCGATTCGTCGGACGGGAACATGTCTCCACCTAAATGGAGGAGAGACAACCGCCTGAGCTGCATCCAACAGCAATTGGAGCAGCTCCAGCGAGATGCGCAGAAAGAGCGCTCTCGCGGAGGGAGGTCAGGCACCCCCTCCACAGTGTTTCATGCACTGCCCTCTGCTCCCTCATTACTGGAGGCTAGCATTGGTGACCAGGGCTGGGCTGGTCTGGAACAGGGGCAGGCGGACGAATTCGGGAGTATGCCAGGGGTGCAGGAACATGAAGAGCTGTTGGGTGTGATGGACCGCTTGTAGCAACCCCACGGGCTGGAGCACCGCTGGAACCAAGAATGGCGGCCAGCATCAACCATTACTGGATAAGGTGCTCGCTGAGGTGCTGAAACAACACAGCACCAGAAAACGGTGAGGCCCTCAAAGTAAAAAGTGTCAACAGCCAAATCTGGGGGCATGTGGGTCACACATCCGGACCCAAGAACACAAGCTACAGCGGATCCTAAGGCTCCTGACGTCGGCCATCACAGCCTTTGCTCGTTCCGTGGAGACCACGGAGATGGATACCTGCCAGCAGGATGTGCTGGCATTAATGTGTACCACACAATTTGAGATCAACAATCTCCGGAGGGAAACATAAGACCTGCCCTCAATCCCAAATTTGCTGGCTTGTGTAAAGCCCTAGCTGTGGAGACGGACGCGCTGCTATTTGGGAAAAATTTCAATAAAAAACTGAAGGAGATGCAGGAAGCATCAAAAACCATCGGCCTAATGAGGGCAGGCCCCGGGACGAGCAAACCAAGACCTCCGATACCCAAGCGGCAGCACCCCACGGCACCCACCAGTCGACGTCCGCAATATGGGACTGGTGAACGCTTGGGGTCCGCACATTATCCCCAAATATCTTTTAGATCAGGGCCCGCAGCGGACCTTCTGGAAAATGTGCCTCCCCCCAACATCGCCAGCACGTCAGAACAAAATCTTCAGGAAAATGAAGAAACAGAATCGCCAATAACCATGGAGGTAGGTGGGTCTGGTCCCTACCAGCATATAGAGAATAAGGGTGCTTTATTAACAGGGGGGAGATTACACTTGTTTAAAGAAGCATGGGGTATGGTCACGAGTGACAAGTATATACTCAACAGCATTAGAGGATATAAAATACAATTCATGTCAGAAAAAACGCCGCCAGTTCAACAATGGCCCCAAAGGGTATTTCTCCCTCCGTCAAAGAGAAACGTGAGGGACAAGCTGAACTGGTGAGACTTATCACAAAGGGGGTCATCGAAAAGACCAAACATAAACCTTTGGAATTTGTATCGAATATATTCACTAAAACCAAAAAAGATGGTGGCTGTCGCATCATCATTGACTTAACATCACTAAACAAATTTGTTAAGAATATACATTTCAAAATGGAGACATATGTTACTGCCAAACAACTGAATTCCAAAGGACACTTCATGGCAAGCATTTATCTTAAAGATGCTTACTATCTAGTACCCATATACAAGGATCATCGCAGATACCTAAAATTTATCTGGATGGTACAAAGCATTGCCCTATGGGCGAACTTCAGCCCAAGATTATTCACCAAAATATTGAACCCAGCCATGGCAATACTAAGAAAACAAAAACATATTGTCATGGCATATCTGGAGGATATTCTGATAGTAGGGAAAACGATGGAATTGGCTGTGGCAGCAGTATCAGCTACAAAACAGCTCCTCGAAACTCTGGGGTTCGTCCTACATCCAGATAAATCTAAGTTGAAGCCATCCACTATCATGGACTACCTGGGCTTCACAATTAACTCAGTCCATATGACTGTTACCTTGCCAAAGGCAAAAATGGTTGAATTAGCACAATCATGCAACAAATTAATGGTCAACGAGCGACCAACTATTCGACAAGTAGCAAGAGTAATTGGGGAAATGGTAGCAGCATTTCCGGCTACACAATTCGGACCTTTGCACTATCAAAAAATTTACAGAGAGCAAAGGTACGGGCAATAAAACGAAATACAGGTCACTATGATCGTGTCATGAACTTACCCACTGAAGCAATATCAGAGCTACAGTGGTGGGCAGAAAACGTTTGGCATAGTTTCAGCCCTATCTTTATCACTAACCCTACTTTAGTTATTCAAACAGATGCCAGTGCTCAAGGCTGGGGAGCGACTAACTCCATATCCAGCACAAGTGGTAGATGGACTAACCTAGAGTCATCATTACTACTTACACTGGGCATTAACTATCTAGAGATGTTGGGCGCCTTTTATGGTTTAAAAGCATATGTATCTAATATGCAGCACTTGCATGTTCGGTTACAAATTGATAAATACTACGGTGATGGCTTATATTAACCATATGGGTGGCATAAAATCATTATCATGCGACAAATTGGTCAACATGATTTGGCAATGGTGTGTCGAAAGACATATTTGGCTATCAGCTACTTACCTACCAGGTAAGCTAAACACCCATGCCATGAGAAAATTAAACGCCTGGTTTGCAAGTTTGAACAGACCTTACCTGGAACTGGGATTGTCCAAACAAACCATCACCACCATGTCGGCATCCCTTCGAACATCCACCAAGAGGCAGTACTTAACCAGCATCAAAAAAGGGAGAAGTACTGCCAGGAAACAGGGACAACATACGCAACAGCTACAGCCACCAACATACTGGAGTTCCTGGCCATCTACACCACGATGTAGGGATCAGCTACAGTGCCATCAACACAGCGCAGAGTGCTCTTTCTGCTTATCTCAAACCAGCGCCAGGACAACAGGCGATGGGATCCCATCCACTGGTGGTAAAACTGATGACGGGCATTTACAATATCAAGCCCTAAGCCCAGGTATACCCATATTTGGGATATCAGTGTGGTCCTGACATATCTCAGGGAATGGCCACCAGCCAGATCCCCCGGCCTCGAGCAAGCTACACTAAAGACGCTCATGTTGATGGAACTTGTATCCGCTCAGAGGGTCCAGTCACTACACCTATTGCGACTGGACAACATGATCACAGCTCCAGACCAGATCTGTCGTTATCCAGCGACTGGTCAAACAGAGCAGACCAGGAACACCTAATCCAGTCGTGGCTTACCCACCAGAACCACGGTTATGTGCCATGACCCACCTACTATCCTACATAGACACAACCAGAATATTCGAGGGAGATGAAAAGCCTTGTGGGTCAGTCACAAAAACCTTATGGTGGGGTACGAGCCAAACCATTGCGAGATGGCTCAAGCAGGTGCTAGAAACTGCTGGGATAAACACTAACATGTACAAATTTTATTCCACCAGGGCAGCATCCATGTCGACGGCTAAAGAATGGACATGCCTATAGACCACATCCTGGCTACAGCAGGATGGTGGGAAGGGAAAAGACCGTTCAGAAATTTTATAATAAGCCGTTGGCAAAACCTGGTTTATTTGCAGTAAAGATTTACGAACTGCAAATATTTAATTTAAGCCAGGGGAGCAACTTAATTCTTTGTTGTTATTGTTTAAAAAATACCATTGTGTTTTTCTACAAATAGACTCATTGGTTCATTACGATAACACTTCCTCCCTCAAGAACTTCGGCAGTGAGTGAAATGAAACTGTTACACGGTTTGAAATCACAGAGCTTTGAAATCTTCATGTAGTCACTCACGTGACTCCGAAGTAAAATAGTAAGATTAAACGAGAACTTACCAGTTTGAAGTTTGATCTGTATTTTATGAGGAGTTACGATGAGGGATTACGTGCCCTCCGCTCCCACCCTCATTGTATGGATCAAACTAATAATTTGATGTCTCCTTATCTTTACTATGTTTACTTCAAAATAACTGTGTCTATCTGTGATTCCACACCGCTGCTTGGAAGTATGCCGCGCCTGCGCACTGAGCGGGTTCTTCACGTAATACCCTCATCGTAACTCCTCATAAAATACAGATCAAACTTCAAACTGGTAAGTTCTCGTTTAATTTTACTATTATATTTGTACATTTCTCACTAGTTTGTGCTGATATTGTTTTCTTTCTATCGTCTGTTTAGTTATCCTGGATTTCCAAACTTCCCCAATCCTCAGGATCAATAGAGGAAGAGAAAGGTGCTTTATAAATACCTTCTTGAATTAACAACAGAGGGTGCTATGGCAGTGGGGAGCTACAGATAGGCCAGTAGTCTTCATTGCCTTGGTCATATCGCTTCAGCTTGAATGACTGGAGGAATTGAAAGGGACAGCTAAGGTTGAAGGCAAGGGACTGTAATTGCTACCTTCTGATCATACTCATGAACACAAAAAAACTGTAGACGGTGGTTTACAAAAAAAGGACACATCGTAGTAACTTCGCGGGTCAGGCGGCATCTATGGAGAACATGGATAGATGATGTTTCGGGTCAGGATCCTTCTTCAGGCTGATGATACTACTTCATCAGTTTGAAGAAAAGTCATCTCTGCATGTTCTCAAGAGATGTTGCCTGAGTTACTCCAGCAGTTTGCCTTATTTTTATTGTTGTTCTTGTGAAGGAGCTTGGGATATTTTGCAACTTTCAAGGTAATAGAAATAGAGGTTGTCGCTGTATGTGGCCACCAACTTCTTTTTCTGAGTTTAAGGAGGACCAAATCTACATCCCGATCCCCATCCATGTTATAAAGAGGAGCAATAGAGGTCTGCCCCTTTATGGGGTTTGGAAAAATCACTTGATGTTCATATTGTGAATCTTCAGCTCTAGAAACTCACACCATAGTTTTCACACAGGCTTTGATACCAATATTTAGATGGGAGAATATATGATGACTGCTAAAAGACTGGCTAGCCACCATTGCCAGAGTGACATGCATCAAGGGTTCCATCCAAGAATTGAAGCAGAACTGTAATGCAGCTCAGGACTCTACTCGAGTGATCACCAAGAACATTGATTGAGTTTTGAAATTGTGACTCTATCCAGTATGGACTACGGCCCAATTACTCCTTCTGTATCATAAGTTTCACAATTTCTAACTTCCACCATGAGTTATAATCCAGGGAAGACATTAAAGATAATAGCAAGCTCCATGAACTAGAAAAAGACTCATCAATGTCATTTAATGCACTACTATATTCATGAGCTTCCTCCAGAATTAAAACAATGATAAAAAGATGCCCTAAATCTGTCTGTTTTTTTCAATACATTGCATTCTTCTGCAAAGACCTTGGTTTCAAATCTGTTTTGCACAAAGCACAATCCGTAGCCAACTTGCTCAAAGCACTAACGTTACTCGCTCTGGCACATTGTCCGAAAATCTTTTGTGCATGATTAACTTGCCTATTAGTTTGTCCAAGTAGCTTCTTGGAAATAGGAAAATGACAGGTGTGAGAGGCTCCAGGACTTGAGATAGTTCTGCAAGGATAAACTGGACCCATCTGTGCTGGCTAGATGGGGAGATCTTTAGCAATGAGACTGGAACCTTTTGGAGATACAGCCTCAACTAAAACAGCCTGTCGTATTCTCCCCTGCTGGGTAGAGGAGAGCGAACACCCCACACACACACACTCACACACAGAACTGCATTTGAAAAGCTTCCTCTATCGCATCGCAGCCAATTGCCCAACTATTCCGCACCCATCACTCTCATTCAACCAAGCTGAAAGACCCTCAAGTCCACTGGACAATTATGAAGGCTGAGGTTCCTGCACATCAGTCAAACCAAGTGCAAGCTAGATCTCACTGGTGTGCAGATTCAGTTCCACTAGACTATTGGCTGCACGGTGGTGTGGTGGTAGAGTTGCTGCCACCAGAGACCCGGGTTTGATCCTGGGTACTGTTGCTGTCTTTACTGAGTTCATATGTATATAGCATGTTCTTCCCTGTTTTCTCCAGGTGCTCCGGTTCCCTCCCACATTCCAAAGACGTGCAGGTTTGTAGGTTAGTTGGCTTCTGTAAATTGTCCCTAGTGTGCAGGATAGTGCTAGTGTACAGGTGACCACTGGTTGGCATGGACTCGGTGGGCCGAAGGTCTTGTTTCTACGCTGTATCTCTGAACCAAACTAAACTACACCAAATGAATGGTTTGCAGAGGACCTTACCCCGTCTAGAATGACTATACTCATGTCTTGGTGATGCGCCATTTTGACTCCCCTTCCCTCAAGGTCTGTCTGCTCTCAGCCTTCTCCACTTACACTGCCATGGTCATATTGCCCAATCCATAATCACTGACCATATCAGAAGGCTCTTCCTGTGGGGCAGAACCACCCCTTGATAGAATTCATCCAGGTAACCTTCCCCCACCCAGATGTGTCCTAGTGTCAGCAGCTTGGTCTCCAATTTAATGTCCAAGTTAGTGGACGCAGCCCAGACCATTACACAAACCAACCTCACTTCCATTGACTCAATTTACACTTCGCGCTGCCTCGTCAAGGCCAGCAGCATAATAAAGCAACAGTCGTGCCCCAGCTACTCCCTCCTCTCCCCTCTCCCCTCTCCCATCGGGCAAAAGGTGTAGAAGTGTGAAAATGCACACCTCCAGATTCAGGAACAGTTTCTTCCCAGCTATTATCAGGCAACTGAATCATCCTACAACAATTAGGGAACAGTCCTGAATTACTATCTACCTCATTGGTGGCCCTCGGACTATCCTTGAATGGACTTTGCTGGCTTTACCTTGCACTAAACGTTATTCCCCTATCACGTATCTGTACACTGTGAATGGCTCGATTGTAATCAAGTATTGTCTTTCCCCTGACTGGTTTGCACGCAACAAAAGCTTTTCACTGTACCTCAGTACACGTGACAATAAACTAAAACAAAACTAAACTGAAGCTCCAATCATCAAGCAATTACTGCAATCATATTTTCTTTGGGTCACACTAGCTTCACAGATGCCACATTTAGGATTTCATATATTTTGCCATTGTTAACATATTAATTGACGGCCTAATTATTGCATACAAATTGTACATAACTTGTTGTGCTGGATCTTTCAAAGCTATTTACGAAGCCAAATCTCTTACATAAGGTAGCAATATTTCAGCTTCCTATGACCTTGTCTATAGTATTGTATTACAATTTATTGCTGTGCCAATACACTGCCTTTTGAATAACACTGTATTTCATTTTTAGCACTGCTTATAATTCTGGCCATGCCCAGTATCTTGGAGGTGACAATAAAGAAAACAACCATTATTTGCATGGCATTTTATAGTTTAGTTAAGTTTAGAAGTACAGCGTGGAAACAGGCCCTATACGCCACTGACTCCACGCTGACCAGCAATCACCCCGTACACTAGCACTATCCTACACACTGGGGACAATTTACATTTCTCACCAAAGCCAATTAAACTATAAACCTGTACGTCTTTGGAATGTGGGAGGAAACCGGAGCTCCCGGAGAAAACCCACGTGGTCACGGGAAGAACGTACAAGCTCTGATACAGGCAGCATCTATAGTCAGGATTGAACCCAGGTCTCTGGCTCTGTATGGCAACTACTGTACCGCTGTGCCACTGTGCCGCAGAATGATGCTCATAGATTAATCATAGATACAAAGGCTATAAAGAGACATAGCACACTGCAGATGTGGTCACTTTTACATCAGAGAAACCAAGTGCGGACAAGATGATCGGTTTGCAGAGCACCTGTTCCCTGTCCATAATAACTATCCTGAGCTCTCAGTTGCCTGTCATTTTGATTCCCCTTCCCGTTCCCACAATGACCTGTCCATTCGCAGTCTTCTCCACTGCCACTGTGTGATCCGATACGCTACGATACAATACGATACAATTTATTTGCCATTTGGACCCCTTGAGGTCCAAACGAAATGTCGTTTCTGCAGCCATACATTACAAACAAATAGACCCAAGACACAACATAATTTACATAAACATCCATCACATTGCTGCGGCCCGACCTCCGGAGATTCGGAGGCTGCAACTGCGGGTCTGGCGGACGGCGGCACCGGGAGCCCGCGGGTCCCTGGAGGGTGACCGCTTTTCAGGGCTCCTGCAACGGCGACTTCTCCCGCCCGAGTTGCGGGGTTGAAGAGCTCCTGGAGCGGGGCCTTACATCATCGCCCCGCGTGGCTTGGAATGGCCGCGGGACTCTGCGAGCGCACGCCGGGGGCTCTAACATCAAGAACCCGGTGTGCGACCTTGCATCACCCCGCGTGGCTTTAATGGCCGCGGGACAATTCGCCATCGCCCGCCGGGGGCTTTGGCTTTGACTTTGACTCTGACATCGGGGGGGAGAGTGCAGTGGAGAGATAAGCTGATCCAACTCAAACCAGAAGCACAACACCTCCTATGCTGCCCGTGTGGTCTGCAACCCAATGGTAGAAACCCTGACTTTCCCAAGTTCAGTAAAATAAATAAGGTTGCATGAGGCAGCTTCATGCAGCAAGATGGCTGGGGTGAAGGTACTTGCTTGCATTGGAGCTCCCTCACAGCACAAGGGAGTTGGCATCAACCATCCACAGGGAGCTTTAGCCTACATAACTTGCAGATGTGGACTGTTGGGTTAGCAGGGGTATTAATTTAGTTTAGTTTAGTTTCGTTTATTGTCACGTGTGCCAAGGTAGAGTGAAAAGCTTTTTGTTGTGTGCTAACCAGTCAGCGGAAAGACAACATGGTTAAAATTGAGTCATCCACAGTGTACAGATGCATGATAAAGGGAATAATGTTTAGTGCAAGATAAATTCTAGTAATGTCCGATTAAATATAGTCCGAGGGTCTTCAATGAGGTAGAGAGAGCTCAGTTCTACTCTCGTC